>NW_028288873.1:206502-413004 GCF_059628265.1 Tinamus guttatus | reverse complement strand
GGAGGGAGGGATGGAGACCCCCCCCATAGCAGTGTATGGGGATCCCGACCTTCCCAACATGGCCGCAGTGCACGCTGACCTCCCAAGCATGGCTGCCGCAGGAGGAAGGAAGGGCTGTTCTCCCTGACCTTCCCAACATGGCGGGCGGCGCAGCCGACAGCGGTATCCTCGGCCGCTGCGGTCTCCTCCCGTATCAGTGGTGACTCCTCCCGCCTTCAGGCCCTCAACCGAGACCTCCATGAACCTTCCCCGCCTCGCGGGGCTCCCACGCAGTGAGACCTTCCCAACATGTCTGCCACGGCCCAACCCCTTTCCCAGTACGGCCGCCCTCCCGCACAACATGACCTTACCAACATGGCGCCGCGGCCCTGCCGCCCTTCCGCGTCCGGCCCGGGCGGCGCGTGCGCATTGCGGGGCGGCGGCCACCATTTTGTTTGGCCGCGGCTGGAGGCCGCACGGCGCCCGGGCCGCGTTTCCGGGCGCGGCGGAGGCGGCCGCGGGCGGCGGGTGAGAGCGGGGCCCGCGCGGGGCCGGGGAGGGCGGCGGGGCCGGCCCGGGGCCTGCGGGGGCGCTGCCTGGGGATGCGGGACTGCAGGTGCCTGCGAGCGGGGCTGGGGGCGTCCAGGGTCCCTGGGGCGGCCCCGGCTGCCTCCGCGGGGCCCGCGCGGGGCTCCTCGTCCCCCATCTCCGCCCTGTGCGGACACGGACGCGGCCGCCCGGCCCGGCCCTCGGAACCGCGGAGGGTTTGGGCCCCAGCGCGGCCCGACGTCCTCGGGGGCAGAGGCAGCCCCTGCGCGCGGAGGCCTCGGCAGAACCGGCTTTTCCTCCCGGTTTCCCCCCCGCCCTGCGGCTCCGTCACGTCTTTGCGCGGGGCCCGTGGTGCTGCCCGCGTCCCCAAGCGGGGGCTGCTCGTCCCGTGGGGACGGGCCCTGGTGGCCCCTTTCGCTGTGACAGACTCGGTCCCGCCAAGGAGGCTCCGGCCTTGGCCGCGCTCAGCGGGCCCGGCCCGGCCGCCCCCATCCAGCTTTCCTGCTCGGACGCCTGGGCCCCTTTCCGCACTGTCCGGGGGCCCCCTCGCACTTCCCAGGGGAGCAGTGTCACCTCGACCCTCGGCAGGGCCATTCCGAGCCTCGGGATGCGCCGGGGGGGACACAGGGCCCCCACCACAGCGCTCCGAGCGGGAATGCCGCCCGGATCTGCGCCCAGGACCCGGCTCTGCTGCGGCTGGTCCCGCTCCTGCCTTGGGATCCGTGTGCGCGGGGGCCGTGGGGCCTGTGCGAGCGCTGGGAGAGCCCAGGCCGGAGCTGCTCCCGGTGTCCTGTCCATCCATCCCGATGGATTCCCGGCACAGCCGCCTCCGAGCTGCGTTTCCCTGTCACCCGCGGCTCCGGTTGCAGCTGGATGTGTTTGGTGGCGGCTGAGGACACGGGCAGAACCCGGCTCCCCCCAAGCCCCCCGCGCTCCCTCCGTCCGGCACCGTGTCCGGAATCAACCCATGGGCCCGCTGGGAGCGCGGGATCCTTCCCAACGCGGCTGCTGGCAGGAGCTCCGGGGGGCAGCCCGGATCCCGCTTCCCGCATTCCCGGCTGTTTCCCGCGTGGCAGAGCCCCCCTCGGCCTTGGAGCCTCCAAGCGGGCACTGGAGCCTTTCCTGCTCCTATCCCACCTGGAAGCCGCTGCCGTCTCCCCGCTCCGTCTTCCCGGGTGCTCCAGCCCGGTGGATCCCGGTGGAAGAGCCGCTCTCCCCCGCGCCGGGCTCGGGATCTCCCCCCTGGGCACCGCATCCATCTCCGCGGGCGGGAAGCACCCGCATTTCCCTCCGCTTCCTCCCTTGGATCCCTCCGGCCGCTCGGAGCGTCGGAGCGGTTCCCAGTGCCACCTCAGCCTGGCGTCGGGACACGATTCCCGCTGCTGATTCCACGTTTCTGCGGCCCCGTGGAGCGCGGCACCTCCACGCGGGGGGCTGTTTGCAAACACAGGCAGCGGCCGCGGGATGTTGGTAATTCCCGGGATGCACCCGCGCCACGAGACCCTCCGCGTGGAGGCCGAGGCCGGTCTGACAGCCCGAGTGACCTCCGGTTCTGCCGGCTCTTTCGGGATAAATTATTTATGTTGCATCTTCGGAGCTGTCCAAGTGCCAGCTCCTCGGGAGCAGGCGGAAATGTCGGGATTCGGAGCGTGGGATATGGATGTGCTCAGCGTGACGGGACTGGCGGGTTGGGATGGGAAAAGGCAGCGGGAAGGGGAGCCCCGGAGCGGCGGGAAGGTGCTTGGGAAGGTCCAGCCCTGGGATCCGTCCCCGAACCGGCGCGGCCGCATTCTGCAGCCGGCATCAGAGGCTCGGGAATTCCACTGGATGCGCAGTTCAAAGCTGCTGCTCCCTGTGGATGGCGACGCTTCATCCCGGGCTCGCAAATGCGGCCGCGCCGCCGGAGCTGGGAAAACGCCGGGCGCTTCCCGGGAGCTCGCGGCGTTCCGACGTCCCGGCACGCAGGGATGCGCAGGTGGGGACGGGCCGCGCGTGGCTGCGTGGGGTAGGTGACAGAGGGGACCGTTGTGGTCCTCGTCCGAGCCGCCGGGCTCCGTCCTGGCTGCGGGACGGCGGCTCCGGGACCGATTCGGTTTTGTGGGATCGAGCGGCCCGTGTTCCTTAAGGGCATCTTGGCCTCCCGGGGCTCCCGCGTTCCCGGAGCTCTCCGGAGCCGTCACCGGGGTTGTCTTCCCCGTGCTCCCCGTTTCCCCCCTTGCTCTTTGTCCCTAAAAGCAAAGCTCCGGTGCCCCTTGCGCCGCGAAGGAGCCCGCACGGACCGGGACCTTCCCGCTGCCCCATCCAGGGCTCCAAAATCCCATTCCCTGCAGCTCCTGCTGAGCCACACGGGCTCCCAACACCGAACCCGGCCTGGGGACAGGGCCGGGGCGACGAGGGGGACAAAACACCGGCCACGTCGCTCCCCGGCACCGAGCGCCGCCTCCGGATCCCCCTTTGCTGCCGCCCGGGATTTGGCCTCTGTTCCCTCCACCAACATTAAAGACTCGGCCTTCCTTTCCGGGACAGATGCTGATTCCTCCAGTGTTCCCACCCGGAGCTCCCGGCTTTTCTCCTGGCACCGAGTAGCCGCATCCACTGCACGCCCGTTTTCCGTGCCGGAATTCGGCGCCTCCTGGTTTTTCCCCTTCTCCATGTAATCTCTGCTGTTAATCCCCAGCCCGACCGGGGCCGCGCGCGGCAACACACCGATCCGTTTGTCAGGAATTCGGCTCCGCTTCGTTTGTCAGGAATTCGGCTCTGCTTCGTCCTCCAGCCGCTTTAGCTCCAACTCATCGGTTTTCCCACCGTTCCAGGTCAGACGCTTGTTTGGAGCGCGGATTCCGGCACGGCGGCGGTTTGGAGGGTCCAGACCGTTCCGTTTCCCTCACCCCGGCACCGCGTTGCCCTTTGGGGTTCAATATTCCCTCCCTTTCCGGAGGGACCAGTGGCTGCCGTGTCCCTCGTGGGAGCACCCGGGTGCCATGGGGAGCCTCATTCCCTGGCACATTTCTCAGCTCCGCTAATTGCCCCAGGAATCTCGAGGCTCTGGTAGGAAACCAGCCCTTCCCAGGCCCGGCACGGTGGTGACGCTTAGGGAACGGGATTCCCTGAGAATTCCCAGTCACCGCATTCCTATCCGCTGCTGCGGGGCACGCGCCCCGCGGCGCCCGGCCGCTCGTCACGCGCTGAGTCAGGCTCCTCTTCCTGCTCCGCCGCAGCGTCATTCCCGTACGGAGCGGCGCTCCGGCCGCGTCGCGCTCGGAGCCGCGCGGGGTAAGTGCTGGCGCGGGACCGTCCTGTCCGGGCTTGTCACCCGCGCGGGGCGGCTGTTGGGACAGAGGCAGCTCTGGAGAGCGGCTGTCTGAACCATCGGCATCGGAATATGGGGAATTATCACCGATGGATCCGGGTTGGTCCCGGGGCTTCCCCTGCATTGGTGCTCGGCAGCAACGGCTTTTCCGCGGATGCAGCCTCCTGCTGCGTGTCACCAGCCGGATTCACGGCATGGAATCGGCGTTGCCATCCCGGGAGAGGCGATGGGATGAAAACGGGCTCTGGGCTGCCCCGCGCTCCGGCCCTGGGATTGGGGAATTGCGGCTCCCGGGGCCGTTCTCACCGCCGGCTTTCCCGCCCGCTCCCTGACGCCTCCCGTGTTCCCGCAGGAATGAGCGAGGAGGCTGTTCCGGAGCGCTGAGCGTCCGCCGGGAGCGGGGCTGCGATGCCGATCCCGCCGCCGCCGCCGCCGGGCCCCCCGCCGCCGCCGGCCGCCCTGGGCCAGGTAGGAGCCGCCGTCGCGCGGCCGCCCCGCGCGGCCCCGGCCCCCGCGCGCTGCCACGCGGCCCCGTTCCTGTCCCCAGGCGAACACGGAGCCGCCCAAGCTGAGCCGGGAGGAGCAGCGGGGACGCGGGGCCCTCCTGCAGGACATCTGCAAAGGGACCAAGCTCAAGAAGGTGACGCACGTCAATGACCGCAGCGCGCCCATCCTCGAGAGTGAGTAGCCGCCCGGCGCGTCCCGGCGATGCTCGGGACGCTTCCTGCCTTCCCTCGTGTCATTCCCAGCAGCTCCCGCTCGGAGGAGGCCGATAAGGCCAGACTTGACCTCCCTGCTCCTCTCTTTGCAGAGCCCAAGGGCAGCGGCAGCTACGGGTCCGGCTCGGCCGCCGTCCCGCCGAAAGGAGGCCTCTTCCAAGGGGGTGTCCCCAAGCTGAGGCCCGTCGGAGCCAAGGACACCTCAGGTAAAGGAGCGTGTGCCCTGCGGCGGCCTGGGGACATCCCTGTGCTCCGGCTGCCCCGGCTGGGGGGGTGCAGGGACCCCAAATTCCCCCTTCCGCGTGCGAGCCGCATTCCCGCTCCGCATGGGATAGTCCCTTTGGAGGCCCGGCAGTCGCGCATGCCGGCTGTTTGTCCGCTCTTTTCCATGGCGCAATGCCTTGGCATGAGCAGCAGCACCGGGAGCGGATCCGCGCGCGCTCCGAGCGGCGTTCCCGCGCGCCGGCCTCGCCGCCGGAGCAGCCTCCGCGCCGGCCTCGCGCCCCTCAAGCGTCCCCTGTCCCCGCAGACGGCGCCGCCAAGCAGACGCTGCAGGTCCCCGGCGCGCGCGCCGCGGCGCCGCGGCCCCCGGCGCCCGCCGCCCGCCCGCAGGACGATGCCGACGGCGGCCGCGCGGCGCCGCCGGAGCTGCCGCGCGCGCAGCGGCCCTCGCTGCCCGACCTGTCGCGGCCCGGCGCCGGCACCGCCGGCATGAAGCACAGCTCGTCCGCGCCGCCGCCGCCGCCGCCGGGCCGCCGCGCCGCTGCCCCCGCCGCGCCGCCCCCCGCCGCCGCCGCCAAGGGCTCTTCCTACAACCGGGAGAAGCCGCTGCCGCCCACGCCGGGACAGCGCCCGCCCGCCGGCAGGGATGGGCCGCCCGCCCCGCCGCCCGCCAAGCCGCCTCCGTCCCCGGGCAGCGTCCGCGCCGGAGCGGCGGCTCCCGGCCAGGCCCTGGCGCCGCCGCCGCCGCCTCCGTACCGGCAGCCCCCCGGTGTCCCCAACGGCCCCTCCAGCCCCGTGAGCGAGGCGGCGCCGGAGCTGCCGCAGAGACACAACTCGCTGCATAGGAAGACGCCGGCGCCGCTGCGGGGGCTGGCGCCGCCGCCGCCGGCCGCCGCGTCGCCGGCGCTGCAGAGCAACCGGCCCCCGCCGCCCGCGCGGGACCCCCCCAGCCGCGGAGCAGGTGAGGAAGCTCCCGACGTCCCAGCACCTCTCCCGGTGGCATCATGTGCCCGCTCGTGGGGTGGCTCCGTGGCGGGAGGTGCCTGGGGACGAGGGGCATAGGGACACGGAGCCAGGGCCACAATTTGGGGCCGTCATGTCCCATGGATGTCCCTGGTCACGTCCTCTGTTTATCCAGTTCCTTCTCGCTGGTCGCTGGCCACGGGTTGTGGCTTGGCAGGGCTGGCGTTGAGGCCTGGAGCCTCCTCCGGAGGAGGGAGTTTAGTGGAGCTGGAGCCGGGCTCTTCCCGGAGCTTCCCGAGTGCCACGGAAGCCGCAGCGGAGCAGGGAGGGCACCGGGCCCAGCGCAGTCCTGCCCTCTGGCACCAGCTTGCGGAGTTGGGGGGCTTCAGGGGCAGCTGGTGACAAAGGTTCTGTCACCTTTGGAGCTGCTGGGATTCGGGCACGGGGCACCATGCCGGAATCGGGACGTCCCGCCTGGCCCCTGCAAAGGAAGGCGGCAGCTTCCCGCGGCAGATGGTGCACGGGGAAACACCGGATCTCCGGAGGCTGCCCCGTATCCGTGGGGCTGCCCCGTGTCCGTGGGCTGCCCCATATCCTGGAGGCTGCCCTGTATCCGTGGGGCTGCCCCGTATCCCGGTGCCGTTGCGCCCGGGTCCCTCGGAGGAGGCCACATGCAGCCCTGTATGTGCAATTAGCCTAATTAGGGGCACGAGCAGCCACCCTGCTGGGGGCAGAGCGGGTCGGGGGGCTGCGGCGCCGGGATCGCAGGCTGCTCCCTGGGAACCGCGCGGCTCCGCGTGGGAGCTCTGGGATAGGGCCCGGGGGAAGCAGCGGGAATCCTGCCGGCCCGGAGCTCGGAGCAGCCGCGGCGGCGCTGACCGGGATGGGGGGGTCTCCCCGCAGCCCCCCCGCCGCCGGCGCTGCGGAACGGCGGGCGCGACGCCCCCCCGCCGCCGCCCCCCTACCGCCCGCACGGCCCCGCGGAGCCCCCCGGGCGCGGGAAGCCGCCGCCGCCGCCCACGAGGACACCGGCCGGGCCGCCCCCGCCGCCGCCGCCGCTCCGCAACGGCCACCGCGACTCCATCGCCGCCGTCAGAGCCTTCCTGGGTGAGTGCGGCGGCCCGCGGGGCCGGGGGCGGCGCGGGGGGACACGGAGCCGGCGGGAGCGACGGCACCGGGCGCTCCCGGGGCCGCTCCGTCCTCGCGTCCGGAGGCTCCGTGTGCCCGTGGGTGAGCGCTGGTCTCATGCGGAGCGGAAAATCGGGAGCAGGAGGGAGGCCGGGAGCTCCTGGCGGAGCAGAGCCCTTGGGAAGGGCCGGCTCCCGCTGCGCTGCTCGGAGCCGCCCTCCCTGACCCGCTTTTCTCCCTTCTCCGCAGATGACTTTGAATCCAAATATTCCTTTCACCCCGTCGAAGACTTTCCAGCCCCCGAAGAGTACAAATACTTCCAGCGGATCTACCCCAGCAAAACACACAGAGGTGAGGATGGGGCGGCCTGCGCGCCGCGCGGCCGGGCTGCCCTCGAGGCCACCGCGGCCACCCGCGTCCCCCTGCGTCACAGCACGTGTCCCCGGCCCCTGCCAGCGGGAGCAGCTCTAAAAACGGCTCCAGCAGCCGAAACGCTGCAGCGGGAGGGCAGGGAGCCTCCGTGCAAACGCTGGGATGCGGCGCCGGAATGCGGCGCTCGGCAGCTGCCCTCGCAGCGCAGCACAAAGTGCCCTCGCTCCTGCAGCTCCGTGCGGAGAGACTCCAGGGAGAACGGGATGCTCGGTTATTTTTAGACCCATAAATGTTTAATGCGGACTTGAAAAGCCCGGAGCTTTCCGCGCGCGCTGCGGCGGCCGCTTCCCGAGGCGCGAATCCCGCGCCGCGTGTCCCGGTGGGGAATGCGGGCGGATTTCAGCGGATTTTCTTGTCTTGCAGCTACGCGTGGGGCCCCCCCGCTGCCTCCCATCCCCAGGTGAAAGCGAGCCGCGCGGGCAGCGATTCCTGAGCAGGGATACGGACCTACTCCCCCTTCCTCGGATGGATCCTTCCCACCTCCCTGCCCCCTAGGAAACCCGCATGAGAAACTCCCAGCGTCTTCGGTTTTCCCAGCTGTGCCAGGAAGAGCAGATGCCCCCAGCTCACCGTCATCTATGCACCTTGTCCCCGGGCTCGGTGTCCTCCGTCTCCGCTCGCCGCACATCCCGGGACACGCGGGGACGGCGCTTGTGGCGCGCCGGGGACCACACGAGGACGTGGGGCAGAGCCTGGACCGCGCTGACACGCGGGTGGCCTTGGGAGCAGAGCCGCTTCCGCGTCCCGTTCCCCTCCAAGCCCGGGACGGCTGCAAAGGAGCTGGGGACAGGCCGGATTCGCAGCGGGATTCAGGAAAAGGGGCGCTCGGGGCAGAAGCGCCGGCTCCGTGAAGCGAAGGGCGAAACGCGGAGGAGCCACCGCGGCCGTCCCGTCCCCCAAACAGCAAATTGCTTTTTTTGCACAGGGGCCTGTGAAGGAGCAGGAGCCGAGCGGGACCATCCCGACGGAGCCCGGGGCGGCAGCTCCGGAGCCTTCCCGGCCTCTCGGCTCCACGCGGCTCCGGGGACTCCGGCCCTGCCAGCGCCTTTGAGCCCGGTGCAGGGTTGAAGGGGGGAACACACCTGCTTTTAACGCGGAATTCGCGACCGGAGCGTTCACCGGGAAGCGGCTCCGCGTTGTCCGTGGCACGGAGCGCCGCGGGGTTTTTCCTGTTGCATTTTTTGTTGTTTTTCCCGCGAGGGGTGGGCGCCGGGGCCGCGCTCGGGGACCCTCGTCCCCTCCTCACGTTTTGCCTTATCTACACCACGTGTGTCCGACTGTTGGGAGCGCGCTGGCTTCTCCGTGCATTTACTCGCAGGGCCGGGGTGGGCTTGACTTTAATCATAGTTACTGATCTATTTTGTACGTTGTAAAAAGAAGAAAAAACAGGAGAAAAAAGAAGAAGAAAACGTGTACTCTGGGAGGAAGGGGCTTGTTGCAGGTTTACTAAATCCTCACCTTTAACTGCTATTTTTTTTCTGCTGCTGTTGGGCCGTTCCCCAGGGCAGCCCACGGCGGGGGCCGCTGCCGCCCGCGGCGGTTCCCCCCTTTCCTTTAAATCAAGGACCAAACGGTTCTCCCTGTTCCGGGGGCTCCCGCGCAGGAGCGGAGGGGGCTCTTTTTAAGAGGGAAATGGGATCGAAAAAGGAGATAAGCTTGAAAATGCATCTAAATAAAGTAATAACTGCACAGCCGCGAGCAGCGCGGTGCGGCCCGCCGGGACTGGGGGATACCGGGATGCGGATGGGAATCCTGGGATGCGGATGGGAATCCTGGGATACGGGTGGGGATTGTGGTGGATCCTGGGTTGTGGGTGGGGGTCTTGGAATGGGAGTGGGGATAGTGGGGGAGCCTGGGATGTGGGTGGGGATTTTGGGATATGGATCCTTGGATGTGGATGGGAATAGTGGGGGAACCTGGGATGTGGATGAGGGTCCTGGGAGGGGAATGGGGATAGTGGGTGTGGATCCTAGGATGTGGATCCTTGGATGTAGATGGAAATAAGTGGGGGAACCTGGGATGTTGGTGAGGATAGTGGGGGATCCTGGGATGCGGATGGGGATCTTGGCGGCGCTGGGGGGAGGAGCGGGAGCGTGGGGGGAGTGGCCACGATTTCCCGCGGCCGCAGGGCTGCGCTACGGCTCCCGGCATGCCTGGCGCGCGCCGGACTACATCTCCCGGCACGCCTCGCGCATCTCCGTTCCCATTGGCTACTCTGGGCGGCACCTCCCCCCTCCCGCCGCAGGACTTGGCGCGGAGCTGTGCGATTGGCCGTCGAGGCGGGAGGCGCAGCCAATGGGGTGGCGGAGGCGGGGCCTGGCCGGCTTGGTGGCGGGAAGTGCAGAGCGGCCGCGGAATTGGCGCGAGAAGGTGAGTGGCGGCGGCGGTGCCAGTGAGGGACCCGGGGGGACCCGAGGGGACCGGAGGGGGGACCCGGGGTGTGGGGTGGGCTAGGGGTGCTGGGAGCGGAGCTGGGGGGAGCAGGAGCTTGGGACTTGTAAGGCAAAGTTGGGGGTTATTAGAGCAGGGCTGGGGGGCAGGGACGTGGGACTATGGGGCAGGAGCTGGGAACAAGCGCGACAGGAGCCGGCACGTGGAGCAGGGCTGGGGGAGGCTGAGGGAGGGAGCAGCGACCTTGGGCTATGGGGCAGGGCCGGGGCAGGGGGCTGAGTGCTGGGGTCGAGCACTGTGTGGGGCAGGGCTGGGGGGGGATGGGGAGTGGGTGAGTGTGGCTATGGGGCAGGGGGTGCCCCATAGGTGGGAGAGGCTCGAGGCTGAGGGGACGGTCAGGGATGTGGGGCAGGGGGAGCCGGGGGGATATGGGGCAGCTGGAGGGGAGGCAGCGCCCCACGGCGCCGTGGGCTCCCTCCTCCACCAGCCCCTCTTGCTCCCCCCAGACGCCACCATGCCGGTCACCAGGACACGCAGCCAGGCGGCCATCGACTTCCCCCGCCGCAAGAGCGCCCGGCCGCTGGTCAAGGGCCACCGCGACGCCGCCGATGTCACCGCCGATGCCACCAACAATGTCACTGCCGACCCCCGCGCTGTGCGGCTGGCGCCCTGCCCTGTGGCCCCGCTCTCGCCACGGAGCCCAGTCCTGCCACTGAGTCCCCGCAAGCGCCTGGGTGAGCTCTGGAGCAGGGCTGAGCACGGTGTCCCCTCTCCCCGCAGTGTCCCCTGTCCTTGTAGTGCCCTATCCCCACTGATCCCCTGCGTCTCCTTGCAGGTGACGACAACCTGTGCAATGTGCCCTGTGTTCCCGCCTGCTCGCCCCCCAAGAGCAGTCGGAAGGAGAACCGGGGCCGCCGCTTGCTCTTCGGGGAGCAGCCAGTTCCTGCGTCCCCGGAGAAGCCGAAGGAGCCGGCGCTGTCCCCACGGCGCCAGGGGCAGGAGACGCCCCGGAGCTCGGAGCCGGCCCGGGAGCGCGCTTGGCCCTTCCGGCAGGAGGGTGAGCGCCCGCTCGCGGAAGGGGGCTGTGATGCCCCTTCCCGCAGCGCTGGAGCCGGCTCCCACCCTCCCTTTTCCCGGCGCAGGCTCCCGCTACCAGGAGGCGAAGCGCGTGCTCCACACGGCCGTCCCCGACTGCCTCCCGGCCCGGGAGCGAGAGACCGGCGAGCTCAAGCGCTTCCTGCGGGAACACGTGTGCGCAGGGAGGCCCGGCAGCCTCTACATCTCGGGAGCCCCCGGGACGGGGAAAACGGCCTGTGTGAGCCGCGTCCTGCAGGACTGCCAGGTGCGCGGGGGGACTTTGGTGGGATTGGGCTGCGGATGGAGCCTTTGCCCGGGCTGGAGTTACCCCTGGTTTCCCAACTACGACCTCCCTGCCTGGGAAGGGAGGTTTCTGCTGGCTCTGGAGCAGCTGGAGCGAGCGGGATGAGCTAGCGGCGCTCTGGGCTTTTGCAGCAGCTTTTTCCGCCCGCTGCAGCCCTGCTGCTTGAAGAGCAGGAGGGCCCTGAGCTGTGGGGCTGCTTCCTGCTGCAGAGCCCGTTTGGGCTTCAGATCCGATGCCGGCCGGAGGGAACGGCGGAGCAGAGGGAGCAGGGGTGGGAGAGCAGTGGGGCCGCGTGTCCCACCCGCCGCCACTGCAGCTCTCCCATGTCCCCATCTGGCAGGGCGAGCTGGCGAGCAGCAAAACCGTCGTCCTCAACTGCATGGCCCTGAGCAGCTCGCAGGGCATCTTCCCGGCCGTGGCCGCGCAGCTGGGCCTGCCGGCCCGCGCGCCCGCCCGCGAGCTCGCGCGCAGCCTGGAGAAGCAGCTGACGGCCAAGGGGCCCATGGTGTGAGTTGCCCGCACGGGGCTTTTTCCCTTTTGCTTTCCCCGGATGCATAAAACGGGAGCGCTGGGAAGAGCTGGCGCTCGTCCCGCTCCGGCGGCGTTGCCCCGCGCGGGCGCTGCAGCTGAGCTCTCCCCCGCAGCCTCCTGGTGCTGGATGAGCTGGACCAGCTGGACAGCAAGGGGCAGGACGTGCTCTACACCGTGTTCGAGTGGCCCTGGCTGCCCGGCTCCCGCCTCGTCCTCATCGGTGGGTGTCAGCGCACGGGCGGGCGGGCGCCGGGACGGTCCCCCCGCCGCCGGCGCGCGCTGAGCTCGCTCTGCCCGCAGGGATGGCCAATGCCCTGGACCTGACGGAGCGCGGGCTGGCGCGGCTGCAGGCCCGCCCGGGCTGCCGGCCCCAGCTCCTGGCCTTCGCGCCCTACACGCGCGAGCAGCTCGCCGCCATCCTGCAGGAGCGGCTCCGCCAGGTGAGGATCCCGGCCCGGGGGTGCCTTCCCGGGGATATCGGCCCTTTCCAGGGGATCCCAGCCGCTTCCGGGGCTGCGGGAGGGCTCTGGTGCAAACGGCTGCGTCTCCCTTGCAGGTGGCTGGTGACCCCGTGTTGGATGACACCGCTGTGCAGTTCTGCGCCCGCAAGGTCTCCGCCGTGTCTGGGGACGCCCGCAAGGCCCTGGACGTCTGCAGGTCAGTGTCACCTCAAGGAGGTGCCCGGTTTGGCCGTGGATTCGGGCTGGGAGGTGACAGAGGCGGCTGCCGGGGTGCCCTGATCTCCAGGAGCTTGGGGGTCCCGGCCACTGTGCGCAGTAGGTGACATTGCTGTCCCCTAGGCGGGCAGTGGAGCTGGTGGAGCGGGACGTGAGGAGCCAGATGGTGCTCAAGCCGCTGCCGGCCGGTGAGTAGCGGCCAAGGAGCCGCAGCGGGTGCCACCATCCCCGTCCTGCCCTCCCGAGGGGCCGCGCGGGCCCCTCGCCGCCCCCTGAGCAAAGCACCGTGTCCCGCAGGAGCGTCCGCGGGGCTGCCGGGCCGCGCGGGGCTGCCGCAGGTGGCGCGGGTGCTGGCCGAGGTGTACGGCGAGCGCATGGCGCCCGGCGGCAGCGCCGCCCACGACTCCTTCCCGCTGCAGCAGAAGCTCCTGGTCTGCTCCCTGCTGCTGCTCGCGCGGCACCTCCACGCCAAGGAGGTGACGCTGGGCAAGGTGAGGCCGTGGCGCCCGCGGGACCCTCCCCGCGCGGTGCCAGCGCCCCGCTGTGACGCCCTTGTCCTTGTCCCCAGCTCCATGACACCTACAGCAAGGTGTGCCGCAAGCAGCGGCTCGCGGCCGCCGGCCAGGCCGAGTGCCTGGCCCTGGCCACCCTCCTCGAAGCCCGCGGCGTCCTCGAGCTGAAGCGCGCCAAGGAGACCCGGCTCGCCAAGGTGGGGACATGGTGGCCGTGGAGGGGGCCCGGTGGTGGCACTGGGGACCAGCGGGCGCTGAGCTGCTCCGGTGTTTCCGCAGGTCTCGCTGAAGCTGCAGCCGCAGGAGCTGGAGCAGACGCTGCAGGATGCGGCGCTGGTGGGGACCATCCTGGCGCAGGGGCTGCCCTAGCGCCCTTTCCCCAGCCGGCTTTTGTGTGTGTATATAGTATTTTATTTTATTTTAATTATTTTGCGGGGCGCAACGGCAGCTGCTGCAGCTCCGGCTCCGCCGGGCGCTCGGAGCCCCCGGGCCCCTCTGTGCAATGAAGGAGGAGGAAGCACCGCGTGGCCCCCGCCTCCCGCAGCCCTAATAAAGTTTCTTGTTCGGAAATACGGAGCCGCCTCCATCCTGCTTTGTGGCTGCCGGGGGGGCCACATGGGTCCCATCCAGGGTCCTTGTCCCCACTGCCGCCCTCCCTGCGCCGTTGGCTCTATTGGGTCCATTTCCCATTTGTCCCAAAGGAGGGGTGGGGGCCCCAGCATCTCCCCTGGGCCCTGTCGTGACCCCTTGTCCCCTCTGTCCCCTTGTCACTGCGGTCCTAGGGAGGGGGGAGGTGGGTGCTGCCGTGGGTCCCTCGTCACCGTGTCCCCGGTGGCCGGAAGGAAGCGGCTGGCAGCGTGCGTGACCGCAGTGACGCCGCGGTGACGTGGGTGCAGCGGTGCCCGTTCCCCCTCCCTGTGCCCTCCTCTCCCTGCCCCAACACCTGGGCCCTGGCTCCTAGCATTGGGCCCAGGGCCCTGGGGTGTCCTTGGTGGCACTGGCTGCCCCGCGGTGGCAGCGGCTACGGATCCCCGGCCCTGCCGTCGCCGCGGGGGGAGGCGGTGGCCCCGCGCAACCCTCCAGCGCCCGCTCTGCCGCAGTGCATGAAAAATCGATAGCGCAAATTGATTCACTCGTGCGGGTGCCAGAGCCACCCGCCGGGGCCGTTAATCACCCCTAGCCGGGCCCGCCAGCACCGTCACCGCGGCCTCGGGGACACCCCGGCCCCGCGCTGAGCCGGCCACGCAGCCGAGTCCACAGGGACGGCGCGTCCCTGTCACCTCGCTCTGGCAATTGCACACTCCTGTCCCCTTGCTCCATCAGCTGCACTTCTCTGTCCCCTTGCCATGGCGCATGTATGTCTCTTGCTCTTGCACATAAATGTCCTGGTCCCCTCATTCCAACAATTGCATGTCCCTTTGCTCCCGTGCCTGCACATCCTTGTCCCCTCCTCTGGCGCATGCATGTCCCTGTCCCCTTGCTCCATCAATTGCACGTCCCTGTCCCTTTGCTCCCGTGCCTGCACATCCTTGTCCCCTCGCTCTGGCACATGCATGTCCCTGTCCCCTTGCTCCATCAATTGCATGTCCCTGTCCCTTTGCTCCCGTGCCTGCACATCCTTGTCCCCTCGCTCTGGCGCATGCATGTCCCTGTCCCCTTGCTCCATCAATTGCATGTCCCTGTCCCTTTGCTCCTGTGCCTGCACATCCTTGTCCCCTCGCTCTGGCACATACATGTCCCTGTCCCCTCGCTCCACCAATTGCACGTCCCTGTCCCCTCGCTCCATCAATTGCACGTCCCTGTCCCCTTGCTCTGGCGCATACATGTCCCTGTCCCCTCGCTCCACCAATTGCACGTCCCTGTCCCCTCGCTCCATCAATTGCACATCCCTGTCCCCTCGCTCTGGCGCATACATGTCCCTGTCCCCTCGCTCCGCCACACGTGTGCCCGCCGGCCCCATGCCGTGTGCCGAGCCCGTGTGCCGGGGCGCTCACACGCGTGTGCGGCGCGGCCGCGTCCCCGGCGCCCTGCGTGTCCTCCGCTGCACTCTCCTTACATAAGCGGCCACGTGGCCGGGCACGGCCCCCCCGCCGCGCTGTCACCGCGGGCACCCAGATCCCATCTGACAGCCCCTTTCCAGTCGGCTGCACCGGCCGGACCCCGCGCGACCCCGCCGCGCCGGCCCGCGGCACCGGGGACACCGGGCCCCGAGCGGGGCGGCCCCCCGGGGCCTCGCGCGGGGCCGGTCGGTGCGCGGGACCGGGGCCGCCGGTGCCGGTGGCGGAGGAGGGGCAGCCGCGCGCACATCTGGCAGTGATTTGGCGCATTCCTCCTGGCTGAGCGCACGGCGGCGGCCGGGCCCCGCCGCAGCCCCCGGCCGCCCCCCGCCGCCGCGCGGGGCTGCGCTGAGGCCGCCCGCGCTCCTCACACGTGTGGCAGCGGCGAGGGGAGGCACCGGGGCCGGGCTACGGCGGCCCGGCCCCCCCGCGCCCGCGCGGCTTCGCCAGGGCGGCCCCGCGCCGCGCGGCTCCTTTTCCTTCCTTTTTTTTCGCAGCAAAGCGAGTTTTCTTTTTTTTTTTTTTTTTTTTTTTCCCGGCGGTGTGTGCACGCGTGTTTGCACACGCGTGTGTGTGCATGTCCACGTGTGTGTGCATGTCCACGTGTGTGTGCATGTCCACGTGTGTGTGCATGTCCACGTGTGTGTGCATGCATGTGCTCACGTATGCACGTGGTGGGGGGGGCTGCACCCCCCGCAGAGGCCGGGGCAGCCCCCGCCAAGCGCCCGGGGATACCGGGGTCGGGGCAGGGCTCCGTTCCCCCCCTCGCCCCCCCAAGACATCTCAGCCCCCCCAGCTCCATCCTGCTCGATCCCCGCTCCCCCCTGCGGGTCCAGGTACCCGGGGTGACCCCAGTTCTCCCCCTCCGCCCGCCATGTCCTTCCCCATGGCCCCAAGTGACCCCTGCCGTGTCCCCAAGCGGTGCCCCCCCCCACACACGATGGCCTTGGCTGACCCCTAGCCTGGGAGGGGCGCAGTTAGGGCCCCCCCCTGGAAACGAGGCGCATGCGCGGCGGGTCCCAGGCCGAACCGGGGCAGCCCGGGGTGCTGCGCTCACCGCCCCCCCACCGCGATGCGGCCCCTTTAAGCGCGCCCCCTCCCCCATCCCCGCGCGCGCGCGCCCACGTTCCCCCCTTCCGCCTTCCGCCACTTCAAAGAGTTACAATGTAGCCAGCGCCCCGCCCACCCCGGCGCGCCCCATTGGCCAGCGCCGCGCGGCGGGGGCGGGGCCCGGCGCGCGGGGGGCGGGGCCGGGGCGGGGCGCGCCGTCCCCCGCCGGCGCCGCCGCCGCCGCCGCCGTCGCCGCCGCCGCCGCCGCGCCCAGCCCGGCCCGGCCCGGCCCAGCCCCGGGTAAAGTTTCCCCGCGAGCACATGACCCGCCATGGCCGCGGCGCGCTGAGCCCCCGCTGCCGCCCGCCGGCCGCCATGCAGCCGCCGCCCGCAGCCGCCCGGCCCTGAGCGAGCGGCGGCGCCTTCTCCTCCTCGGCGAGCAGGTACCGAGCGGAGCCCTTCGCCCGTTCCCCCTTCCTCCCCGCCCCCGGTAGCGGCCTCGCAGCCCCCGGGGCTCGGCCCCGCCCGCCGGGCACGGCTCGGCCCCGGGATGGGGCAGGGCGGGCGGAGCGGAGCAGAGCCCCCGGGGATCCCGTTTTAGCGCGTGAAGCGGGCGGGGGGGGGGGGGTTGTACCGGGACCGGGCGCGTCTGGCCGCGGAGCGGGGGTGCGGGGCTGCTCGGGGTGCCTTAGCGCGGGGGGGGGGGGGCCCGTAGTATGTCCCCCCCACCCCCCGCAGCGGGGGTACCCCCCCCCCGCCCCCGGATCAGCGCCTCCGTTGCGGGAGCATCGGGTCCCCCCCCCCCCCACCCGCAGCAGGGATCGGGTCCCCGGTAACGGGGGTGCTGCCCCCCGGCCCGGAGGGCGGCGGGTGCCCCCCCGCAGGAACGCGGCTTTAGGGCTGTTTCCTCCCAGAGCAGCGCCCTGGCCCCCCCCTGCAGCCCCCCCACCCCGCCCCGCACCCCAGGAGCGGTGGGGCCGGGGGCCCCCCGGGAATCGGGGTGCAGGGACCCCCCCTTCCCAGCGCGGGGCAGCGGGACCCCCCGGTAGTCCCGTCCCGCGGCCCAATTTCCCCTCCCGGTGGAGGGGGGGACGCGGGGGGGCCTTGGCTGTTCTGCTGCTGCTTCCCCTTTCCGGGGGTGCCCGGGAGCCCCGGGCAGAGGTGGCAGCTGGAGCGCCGGAGGGGGGACCTGGCGGCAGGGGGGGCACCGCACTGGCCCTCCAGGATGTCCCCTACTGGGGAATGGGGACGAGAGGGCGCCCTGACCTCCCAGGGTGCCCCCCACCCCGGTCCGGTCTGCCCTTGGGGTGTGCAGGGCACGGGAGGGGACCGGGGGGCTCCGTACCGGCACCTCCGGGGCTTCCCGGCTGTGCCGAGCGGGGCCGGCGGATCCTCCGAGGAGGAAGTAACCGCTGTCCCCGCCGCCGGGGGGGCCGGGGAGGGGGCGCCCCCGCACGTGCTCCCACCAGCCCCGGCAGAGCCCCCGCACGCTCATCACCGCAGTGACCCTGCGGGCGCCCCCCCATTCCCCGCACGCGGTGCTGGCGGCTCCCGCCCGTCCCAAATCTTTGACCTTTGACCCCCTTCGGGGTTGTCCCCTTTGGCAGCTGGGGGACCCGTTCCTGCTCCGCGGGCACCGGGGCTGGATGTGACGAGGGGCGAGTGGGGGGCGCGGGAGGGGGGTTCCCGGGGAGCCCTGGCTGGTGCGGGGCCGTGGCGCTCGGCGCGGCCGGAGCCGCCCGCGTCCATGCCGGGATTAGCGGGGGCCGGCTCCGCGGCTTAGCGGCCCCGCGCTCCCAGGCCATATGTCCCCATCCGGCCGCGCTCCCTGCCCTTGGGGGGGTGACCTTGCCAGCAGCCCCGGCACAGGCTGGGCCCCACCGGGATGGAGGCGGGAGCCAGGCATGGGGTACCCCAGGAGTGGGGTACGCCAGGATCCGCTCCGATCCTGGAGCCCTCTCCGTGCGGCCGCTCATCCGAGGAGCGGCCACATGGATCCCAAGGGGCGCGCGGCTCCGGCTGGGCCGTCCCGCTGGCACCGTGCCCGTTGGCACTGGCTTCAGCGTGGCCGCCCGGGCGCACGCTGTGCCGGGGGAGCCAGATCCGTGCCGGGGATCCGGAGCTGTGCCGGGGAGCGCAGGGGCTGCGTGCCCGGCTGCCCTCCGGCGCTGGTATTTCCCAGTGCCGCGGCTCCCGCTCTATTTATAACCGGGAGGCTCCGGCGTTGCTACGTGCCGCCCGCGTCTGCCTGGCCACCGGGGCCGCCCCGCGCAGCCCGCCCGGACGCCGGGGTCCCTCGGCCACTCGGGGACTCGTGCGGCCAGGCGGGTGGCGGGGGGGCCGCGGCCGCCGCTGCGGTGACACATGTGCTGATTACAGAAAATGGGTTAATCTCTCCTGCGGCTGGGGGTGGCTTAGTGTGGGGGGGTGGCTCGTGGCCGGCCCCGGGGATGGCCGCGTGTGCCCGGGTCCGACCTCCGCCACAGTGGCCGGGCTGCGCGCGGCTGCTGCAGGGCTTGGAGGCAGGGCATGGGTCCCCACGTCCTCCCTGTGTCCCCTGCACTCGTGCTCGCCTCGCGTGGAGGGACAGGGGGGGCCGTTAGCTGGCGGCTTGTGGTCATTTCGGTGTTTCTGCTTGCACCTTGTTCCCCTGTGCCCGGTCCTGGTGCTGAGCCCACCATGCGCTCCCATGGGACGGGCTGCCCACAGCAGGACCCGGTGCCGTCCGAGTGCGGCCTGCGGGGCTGTGGTGGCCGTGGGTCGGGCCGGTCCGGCCCTGCGTCCCCGTGGGCCCCGCGGCGGCTGGCGGCGCAGCCGGCTGCACTTGTCTGCCGGCTGTCGCGGAGCCAGCGAGGGCTGTCTGGGGCCGCGCCGTTCCCGGCGCGCCGATCCCAGCGCGGCCTCCCCGCTCCAGCATCCAGAGCTAAAAACAACCCGGGGCCGCGCGCAGCCACCCGCGAGCCAGCACGCACCCGTGCCGCCAAGGGCACCCGCGGGACTACAACTCCCAGCATGCTGCGGGCCGGCCGCGCCGGCAGGGGAGCGCTGGGCGGGCCTGGTGCATGCTGGGATTTGTAGTTTCTGGAGGCTGCACCCCTGGGGCTGCGCGGTTGGGATGGGTGCATGGGTGCTGAGTGAGGTCGGTGCATGGACACCGGGTGGGTGCTCCCCCCGTTGCATCAGGGAGCCCGGGTGCCTTGTGCCCATGCTGCCAGCAGCAGTGGGGTGCATGCACGGGGGTCCCCAGCCTGCAGCAGGGCAATGCATGGAACTGACGGATATGGTTGATCCCAGTTTGCCGCAGCTTTTTGGGGTGCAGCCCTGCACCAGCTGCCTCTTTCCAGTGCTCTGGAGAGAGCCGGGAGCCCAGCACTTAGGCTGTGCTGGTGGCACCGGGCTGGAACGCTGCTGGTGGCGCCGCTGGGGCCATGCGCATCACGGGGGCCATGGCGGGGGCCAGGGGCACCTGTTGCCAGAGAAGAATGGCGCGTCTGGTGGCGGGTGTAGGAGGTGTAACCGGAGCGGCGCGTTCCTGGCGGTAACCGGAGCCGGGCAGGCTGAGCCGCGACAGGTGGAATTTCATTTTGCAGCTCCGGCCAGCGGCGCATGGCGGGTGCCGGGGGGCCCTGGGCTGTGGGGGAGCCCGTCTGTGCCCTGGCGAGGATGGTGGAGATGGGTGGCACGCGGGACAGGAGAGGGGATGCAGGGAGCACACGGAGCAGTGTGGGTTCCTCCGGGTCACATCCTTGTGGGTGCCTGAGCATTGGGAAGCATAGGCTGAGGAGCCCCATCTGGGAAGGGAGACCCCGCTATCATGGGGGCTTTGGGATGCCGCGTCTCCCTCCAGGAGCGATGTGCCCTGGCCGTGGTTGGCACTGCCCGTGCTGGAGCGCGTGGCGCCGGCTCCAGCCCAGCGGCATCCGCTCGGCTGGGGCGTGATTCACGCCCGCCCGGGGACGTGAGAAACGTGACGGTGACTCAGAGGCCGGGATGCAGCGGGAATCCGGGGAGGGGGTCCTGCCGGCGGCCGTGCCGGGGAGGCCGCTCGTTCCGCTTCGCGCCGCGGGGCCGCCCGGCCGGGCAGGGAGCGCGGCGGCAGCCGGGGATGCCCGGGGCCGTCGGCCTCGCGTGTGAGGCCGCCTCGGCCTCTTTGCTGACAGCAGCGAGGAAACCGCAGGCTGTGACCGCACAGCGGATCCGCGGGCGCTTCCTGCCCTGCCCGGGGGGGAGGCGGCCAGGGAGCCCGGGGCCGCCCGTGCCGGCCCGGCCGCGGATCCCGCGACTTGGAGCATCCCTGCGCCGAGGACGGGGACTGCCAAGGCAGCGGGGCCGGGGTGGCCCCGGCTCGAGAGCAGGGGGACGCGGGGCTGCCGGAGCCGAAGCGAAACCCTGCGGCGCCGGGAATCGAGAGCGGCGAGGGGAAGCTGCGGCCGGCAGCGCTGCGGTCGCAGGCATGACAGGAAGGGCTCGGTCGCTGGGTTTGCCCGCGGCCCCAATCGGCACCAAGAGCGCGGCCTGGATTTGCTGTTCCCCCCTTCCGCGGTGCCAGGCGGGCAGGGCGGTGCCCCCGGCCCTGCTTGTCACTGTCTCGCATCCGGGGCGCTGCTGGTGGCATCGCCGCGCGGCCCCGGCAGGAAGCGACGCTGCTTCGGTGGCACGAGGCGGGCGGCGGGGCTGCGGCTTTAGGGCGCTGGCCGGGATGGGGATGGCTCTGTCCCCTCCCCAGGGCCCTTCCAGGCGCTGCATTTTCATGTCCCCATAGGGCAGGGATGGAGATGCTGCATGTCCCCTCTAGGGATGGGCACTGCAGTGCGTTGCACTGGTGCCTGTCCCTGTCCTCCTGGCATGGGCAGTGGAGGGGCTTTGGACCCCCTCTTGAGGCTTTTGGACTCCAAGACCGGGGGTCCCAGCGCTGCCTCCTGCCCCACCAGACCCTGGGAACGGGAACCGTCTGTCCGTGCGCCCCTTGGGGCCGCCCCCGGCCTGGCTGGGAGGTTCCTCGTGGATGGGACTTGGCCCCAGCTCCGTGGCCTTGTTTTCTGCGGGGCTGGAATGAGGCTCTGGATTCCAGGAAGTAGTGATTCCCGGCCAGCTCCTGCCGGGGAACTGGAGGAAAAGGCGCCGGGCTGGGGAGGGCCGGGGGCTCCGCGCGGCTCGGCCCTTCCCGCCACCCGCCCCAGTTGGATCCAGGCCATTCCCGGGCTCTGGGATTCAGCTCCGTACGGGGTGCCCATGGAGGGGGGTTGGCACCCTGTGGGGGGGGTGCAGCCGCTTTTGGGGTGCATCACGACCAGGCTGGGGCCAAGCTGGGGCTCTGGCGCTTGTGGAAAGCTAAGCAGGGTCCGCCTGGGCCAGGGCGTGGATGGGTACCCTCTGCGGTGCCTTGTCAGGTGTGGGACCTGCTCCGGGTTCCCAGTGGCTGCGCTGGCCCCGCAGCCGCCCTCGCCCGTCCCCTCTGGGCCCGGGGCCGGTGGCTTGGGGCCGCCCTGGCAGCCCGCGCTGGCGCTGTGCTCTCCCAGGCCCACGGTGCGCCGGCGGGGGGGTGTGTGAGCAGGGTTGAGTAATTGGGCCCCGCCGGAGCCTGGCACGGTGCCGGGCGAGCACTTGGCACCGGCAAACATAAACAGTTCTGCCCGCGCCGCCCGCCCCTCCCGGCCGGCGGGGACCGCGGCCCGGCTGTGCCGGGGGTCCCTGGGCAGACCGTGGCCTGGGGACAGGGCCATGGGGGCCATGCAGGGACACGCAGCGCCGGGCAGGGTGACCCGCACCGGGGAGCCCGGGGCGCCCGTCCCAGCTGGCGCCGCAGCCCGGGTGTCCCGTGGGTATCCCGGGGATGTCCCATGGGTGCCCCGGGATTCCCCGGGGGGGTCTGCGCCGCCCGTCCCAGCGCCCCAGCCGGGGGCCCCGGGGGGCGGGCAGGGCTGAGCCCGCCCGGCCCCTCCCCAGCGCCTCGCCGGGCGGCCCAGCCTTGTTCCTCTGGATCCTTTTCCGCCTCCGCGGGGCCGGGAGCCAGCGCTTTCGGCAAATAAACATCCCCCGCCGGGCCGCGCGCCAGCGCTTAAATAAACAGCCGGCCGGGGATTGTGAAAGCCCCGCGCGCCCCCCCCCCCCCACCGCCAACGTCCCCCCCGCCGCCACCGCCGCGCGGGGTCCCTCCGGTGCGGGAGCTGCCCCACGGCGGGGGGCTGAGCCCCGTCGCGCTCGGTGCGCGCATGGCGCCAGCGGAGCGGCACGTGGGAGCCAGCGCCGGCCCCGCGCGAAGCCGCTGTCCTCGGGGGACCCCGCGCGCGTCGCGCCCGGGGGCGATCCCGGGAATCCGAGGCAGGGATGTGGCGGGGGGACGGGGACGCCCCACACTAACGCCCCTCTCTGCTCCCTCCGCAGCCGCCGCCGGAGCCGCCGCCGGAGCCGCGGGGAGCCCATGGTGCGGGGGGCCGCGGCGCCCCCGGCCTGAGCCGCCCGCCATGGCCAGCAACAGCAGCTCGTGCCCCACGGCGCCCGGGGGGGCCCTCAACGGCTACCCGGTGCCCCACTACGCCTTCTTCTTCCCGCACATGATCGGGGGGCTCTCGCCGCCCAGCGGCCTGGCCGGCCTCGCGCACCAGCTGCCCGTCAGCGGCTACAGCACCCCGTCGCCCGCCAGTGAGTGCCATGAGCGCGCGGAGGGGCGGGATGCGCGCGGAGGGGTGGGATGCGCGCGGAGGGGTGGGATGCACAGGGGTGCGGGATGCAAAGGGGTGCGGGATGCATGCACCAGGGTGCGTGCGCCAGGGCTTGGGATGCACGTGGGGTCTTGGGATGCGTGCACGGGGGCTCGGGATGCGCGCGGATCATCCCTCCCCGCGGCGGGGGCTGCTCCGTGCCGTATAAATAGCTGCAATAACAGGAAACCAACGGGCCCGGGGTCAAACAAAGCTCCTGCGGTGCCGGGGCCCCTGTGTCGCTGCGCACCGGGGGGACACGCAGCGGGGGGGGCCTTGGCGGCTGCCACGGGGACGATGGCCTGACCGTGGTGGCAGCCCCAGCGCGGTGGCCCCGGCTCTTTGTCCCCCCCCGGCAGCCGCGGGGACGCGCTGAGCGCGATCATGGCGGCGGCGCCTGATTCGATTTGCCCCTGACAGGCTCGTCCATCACGGGGGCCAGGCGCCCCGCGAGCAGCCGGGAGCCGCCGCCCGGACGCCTGGGCCCCCCCCGCGCTCCCGGTTTTCCCCAGCCCCGCGGGTCGGGGTGCGGTGCCCCCCCCCCCCCCCCCATCCCGCTCCATCCTGGTCCCTGCCCGGAGGGGGGGGCGGCGCAGGCCTGGGCAGGGCCGGCCCCGGGCGCTGTCGCCCGCCGGAGCCGCCCCGGCGGCGCTGGGACCCAGTGGGACCAGTTGAGCGACTGGGTGGCGGCGGGCGGCTCCCTTCCCCGCGCTTGCTGGGGGCCATTCCCGGCACGCGGCTCTGTGGGAACCTGGGGGGGGGTTGCTCTCATACAACCCCCCCCCCCAGATGCCCCCAGTTTGAGTTGTGGGGGGCACTGCCAGGTGCCCTCGGACACCTGGGCCCTCCACGGTTCAGCGTGGGCCGTGCCTCAGTTTCCCTCCGGTGCAATTGCTGGGATGGGGGGGGCCCTTTGGGGAAGGCAATGGTGGGGGGCACCCTGGGGTGCCTGGAGCTGCTGTTGGGGGGTGCCGAGTGGTGCCATTCCCAGGGATGCCCAGGACTGCTCTTCCCAGGGGTCTGTGGGATCCAGGGAGACACCGCGGGCTCCCCGCGCAGCCCCGCGTTGGGCCCCGGTGCATCCGGCATCGCCCTTGGCGTGGCCGCGGCCCCGGAGCAACGTCCCCGCAGAGGGAGGGGAACCGCCGCGGGGTCGGTGTCCCCGGCGGGAGGGGACCCAGGCGTCCGGGCGAGGGCCGCGCTGGCGCGGAGGAGCCCCCGTCCCGCCCCTGCCAGATGTGCTGCAGCTGCGCGGCCCGGGGCCCCGCGCCGGGTATCGGCGACGAGCCGGCTGCGGCAGGGGGGGATCCGCTGCCCCGGGAATCTTTGGGGCTGCTGGCGCCGGATGCGGCCCCCCGGGGTGCCGCGCGCTTCGTCCCGGCGCAGTGAAACCGGATCGGCCGTATCGCGTCCTGCAGCCGCTGCGGCCCCGGAGCCACAGCGGGGCCCGAGCCGCCCGCCGGGCCCTTCGTGCCAGGCGAAAAGGGGAAGCGAGCGGAGCGGCCGGGCACCGCGGCCGGGGCTGCCCCGGTGCAAGCGGCGCGTTCCCGGCACGGGTGGGGACGGTGCCCAGCTGGCGCCGCGGCGTTGGGCAAGGCCGAGTCACGGCATCCGCACGGGGACCCGGTGCCCTGCGGCGTGTCGGGGTCCCGCAGCGGGTGCAGGGACTGGTGCTCATGAGCGTGTGCGTGCGCTGTGTTGGCTGCGCGAGAGATGGCACCGTGTGAGTGTGTCTGCACACTGCGGGCTGGATGTGCATGCACGTCTGCATGCTGCAGCCTCGGTGCGTGTTATTGCATGCACATGCATGTGTTGCATTTGGTGCAGCGCTGGCTGCATGCACGTGCTCAGCCGGCACGGGTTGCATGCATGTGCATGCTCAGTGCTGCAGTGGCTGTGCGTGCATGCGCGTGTGCACTCATCTGTGCATGCACACGTGTGCGTGTGGCGCATTCACTGCACGCTCGTGTGAGCTTGGTGCATTCAATGCCACACGGGCAGGCTGCATGCCTTGCTTGCGTGGCTGTATGTGTCCGCATGCACTGGGTGTGCTGGGGGGGACACGCGTGTCCCCGCGTGAGGCCCTGCCACCGTGCCCATTGCTGGGTTGCTCTAGGGCAATGTCCCATGACACCATTACCCCCCTGGCCCTTGCCATGGCTTTGCTACCAGCCTGCGGCTCCCGGGAATGCCAGCGGCTCCGGGAATGCCGCCCTGTCCGCCTGCTTCCCTGCACTTGCTGCGTCCCCCCTGCGGCCGCTGCACCGTGGGGTGGTCCTGGGGTCTGGCCCAGCTGTGGGGCCGATCCCGTCACTCGACCCGACGGCTCTGGTTTCCTCCGCGCCGCCGCTCCCCTGTGGTGCCCCGTAATTAATTAATTTTTAAAAATTAATGAGCGAAAACGTGCTGGCGGGAGGCTGTGCACGGGGGCTGCTGGGGCGCTCCGCTCCTTGTGCGCAGCGCCGTGCAGCACGGGAGCCCTGCGAGCAGCACCGTGCTGTGCCGTGCAGCACCAGGCATGCGGCGGCCTTGCGTGTAGTGTCGTGCAGTGCAGGGCCCTGCATACAGCACCATGCAGCTGTATGCAGTGTCATGGGTCCTCCGTGCAGCTCCGTGCTTTGCGGGGCCCTGCGTGCAGTGCCGTGCAGCTGCATGCAGCACGGGGGCCTCTGTGCAGCACTATGCAGCTCCATGCAGTGTGGGGTTCTTGTGTGCAGCTCAGTGCTGTGCAGGGCCCTGCATGCTGTGCCGTGCAGCACGAGGGCTCTCCGTGCAGCTCCATGCCATGCAGGGCCATGCCGTGCAGCACCGTGCAGTTCCGTGCCGCGCAGGGCCCTGCGTGCAGCGCCGTGCAGCTCCGTGCAGCATGGGGGGGCTCTCCGTGCAATGCAGGGCCCTGCGTGCCGCGCCGTGCAGCACCGTGCAGCGCGAGGGCTCTCCGTGCAGCTCTGTGCCATGCAGGGCCCTGCGTGCCGCGCCGTGCAGCGCGGGGGCTCTCCTTGCAGCTCCGTGCCGTGCCATGCAGCGCAGGGGCTCTCCATGCAGCTCCGTGCCGTGCAGGGCCCTGCGTGCAGCATGGGGGCTCTCCTTGCAGCTCCGTGCCGTGCAGGGCCCTGCGTGCTGCGCCGTGCAGCACCATGCACCGTGGGGGCTCTCCATGCAGCTCCATGCCGTGCAGGGCCCTGCGTGCCGCACTGTGCAGCGCGGGGGCTCTCCATGCAGCTCCGTGCCGTGCAGGGCCCTGCGTGCCGCGCCGTGCAGCACCATGCACCGTGGGGGCTCTCCATGCAGCTCCGTGCCGTGCAGGGCCCTGCGTGCCGCGCCGTGCACGCGGGGGCCGCGCCGGGGGCCGGGGTTTGGAAACGCGCCGGCTCTGCGCCGCCGGGCCTGGGAAAGCCCATTAAGGCGGAGGTTTTCTATCACTGTCAGGGGCCGGGGCGGCGGCGGGGGGGAGCTAGGCCGCCCGCTCCGGCCGGGAATTCTCCGTGCTCAAAAGCGCCTGAAGGGGATAAATGGCCCCTTTTGAAGTGGGCGGGCGCGGGGGGCCGCGGTCTCGGGGTGCGGGGGCTCCTCGCCGCCCCGGCCCGGGGTGACGTCCCCGGCGGCTCGGTGGCCGTGCGGCCCCGCCGCCCGGCGCATTCTTCGCGCCGCTCGTAAGCGCGGAGCAGACATTTGTCATGTTCGCTGCAGGAAGTTGGAGCAGCGCTGGGCTTTTGTTCCCAAACCTGCTGGCTAAGCAAAGCCTTTGACTTTCTATTCTTATTTAAGCAGGCGCTGCTGATCCCCCTTGCGCGCACACACATGCCCGGGGCCTTTTTTCTTGTTCTCCCCCTTTTTTCTCTCTCTTCCCCGCTCCCCAGCCGGAGGGAGGGCAGGGTTTAGATAAAAGCCGGGCGGCCTTTGCTGCTCACTTTGGGGCCGGGGCAGGGGAGGGCGGACCGTGGCCCCGTGCGCTCGGACGGGACCGGGTGTTGAGCGCGGGAGCGTGCGCGGCCTTGCACGCGCTGCCACGCTCGCAGGCACTGCGTGCATGCCTGCATTTGTGCATGCATGTGCATCTGCATGCATGTATCTGCATGCATGCCACACACCGGGGAGCCAGGGCCATCCTCAGTGTGCATGCACACTGTTTGCACACATGGTGACACTCTTGCACACATGGCAACGTGCTTGCACGCTTGCATGTGCACCCGTGTTTGCTTGCGTGCTGTCTCTGCTCTCAGCACATTTGCAGTGAGGTTATTAGAGGTAATGAGGGGCCAGTGCTGTGCAGGGCGATGCCGCGCGGGCTTGTCCTGCCCTGCGGCGCTGTCACTGCCATGCAGCGGTGGCTGTGGGTCTGCAGTGTCTCCTCTGGCAGGGCTGGTGCAGCTGGGCTCTGGGGAAAAATGCATGTATGTGCAGCGGGAGTGTGCTGCATGTACATGCATGCAAAGGAGCAGTACATGCATGCAAAGGAGCACACTCGCACGTGTTGCATGTGGCAGGGCCATGTGCATGCACACACATGCCATGAGGACATGCACAGAGCCACCTGGCTGCCACAGGGACCCATGGCCACATGTGTGCATGCACAGCTGCCCCGTGCTCACGCACATGGGTGCACGCACACATGTGCAGCCCCTCCGCATGCTGCAGCAGTGCCTGCCGTGTGCGTGTGCAGCCCGGCCCCGCGTGCTGCAGCGCGCACACGCGTGTGTATCCGTGTGCCGCACATCCGTGTGCCGGTGCACACGCGTGCGTCCGGCCGGGGGGGCGCGGGGGTCAGGCCGAGGTGAGCCCTGCCCAGCCGGGGTCGCCCGCAGTTCAGCGCATCCCATTAGGCAAATGAGCCCGGCCTGGCCCCGGCTGCGGGGAGCCCCGCGCAGAGCCGCGCAGCGACCCCCTGGCATCCTGCATCTCCCCCGGCATCCTGCATCCCCCCCCGGGCATCCTGCACCCTCTGGGCATCCCTGTATCCTCCGACCTCTCCCGTGTGCGCCGGGCATCCCTGTGTGCCCCAACTGCCCCCACGCGAGCTCCAGCCTCCCACCTGCACGTCCTGGGCACCCCTGCGAGCTGCAGCCCCCTCCGCAAGCTCCAGACCCCCCTGCGCGCTCCGCGCATCCCTGCGAGCTCTGCCCCCCGCACCCGCGAGCTCCGGCACCCCCTTTGCGAGCCCCGCACCCGCCGCCCTGCGCTGCCCGGTCCCCCTGCGAGCTCCGGCTCCCCCGCGCGCCGCCGTTTCCCTTGCGCGCCCGCCCTGCGCGCTCCGCGGTGACCTGCGCGCTCCGTCCCCCGCTGCGCGCTCCGCTTTCCCTGCGCGCTGCGCGGCCGGGGCCGGCGGAGCGGGAGGAGGAGGAAGAAGAAGAAGGGGGTGGAAGGGCCGGCCGCGCGGCGCGGAGCGGGTTAACGCTGCTGGGAGGGACCGGGGCTGCCGGAGCCGCCGCGCTGCGGAGCCGCCGGGGCTGCGCCTTCCTCGCCCTCCTCCTCCTCCTCCCCTTCCTCCTCCTCCCGCCGCGGCTGCTCCCGGCGCGCAGCAGCGCGGAGCCCCGGCCCCGGCCCCCCCCCCAAGCCCCCCCATGGCAGCGCGGCGCGGGGGGGGGCGCTGAGGCGGGCGCGGGGTCCCCCCCCCCCCGGCCGGCAGCATGTTCGAGGCGCTGGAGGTGGCCGCGCCGCCCCCCGGCCCCTTCCTCGCCATGGATTTCTACGGGCCGGGCCGGGGCTGCCTGGTACCGGCCAAGGGCCCCCCCGCGCCGCCCCCGGGCCCCCGCGCCCCGCACTGGAGCAGCGCTGCCCGCTGTAGGTACCGCGACGCGCCCCCCCCTCCTCCCCGCCCCGCGCGGCTATTTCGGGCCGGTATTAGGAGGCGGCCGGGAAGAGTTTCCTGAAAATCCGGCTCTAATCCGGCGGGGCGCTGGGTGCTGCGGCCGGACGGGGCCGTGCGGGGCTGCCCTGCGGCGCCGTGCGGGGCGCGGAGCCCCGGGGGCTGCTCCGGGGCCCCGGGTGCCGCCGCGGCCCGGCCCGGAGCTGCCGCCCGCCCGCCGGGACCATCCTCAGCCCTTGGCCTATTTAAGCGCTCGGCGCTGGGGCCGGCGCGGGGGGGACACGGCGCCTCCCCCCCGGCCCCGCGGGGCCGCCCCCGGTGTCCCCGCTCCTGCGGTGGCCGCGGGCAGATGGTCCCTGCGCCCCCCCCCCCAACACGGCGCCCCCCCGGCCGCGTCCCCACGCTGGATTTTCCAGGGGGGACAGGGGACAGAATGGGGACACCCCCCCCCCTCCACCCCCAGAACGGGGCCGGGTCCTGCTTTGTGTCCAGGGCACGTGCGCCGGGGGGGCTCCGGTGTCCCCGGGCGCCCACGCACGAGCGGCCCCATCGCACGGGTGGGGGGTCCCGGGGCTCTCGCTGCCGGGGGCAGCCGGGGGGGTCTCCCCATTGTCTCTGGCTGCGCGACCTCCCGGCGGCGCCGCCTTTGTCTGCGGCCGCTGTCGCCGTCCCCGCGGGTCCCCGCGGCCCCTTCCCGTGCGGGTCGCGCTGCCCCGGGCCGGCCCTTGCGCAAGGTCCCGCCGGGCGCTGCCCCGGTGTCCCCGGGCGGCTGGCAGGGCGCCCAGCGCCGCGGGCAGCAAGGACGGGAACCGGGATGGAGCCGCCGGCGGCTCACGGTGCCCCCAGCTCCCTCCATCCCCCCCAGCTGCGGCGCAGGATTTTGGGATCCCGCGGCAGCACCCGAGGAATTGGGGCCCGAGGCGGCGCCAGGCGGGGAGCCAGGACGCCTGGGCCCCCGCCGGGGACGGCGCTCCCGGGTTTCCTGCGGCCCCATCAGGAAGCGGCGCAGGAGCCGCGGCCGGGGGCTCCGCCGCTCGCCCGGGGCCGCCGCGCAGCATCTGCTCCGCAGCTGCGCTCCGCTTCCCCCGGCGCCGCGCAGGGAGCCGGACGCCTGGGCCCTCTCCCCGCTCCGCGAGGCTCAGGGGGAGGGGCTGAGTGCCCGGATGCCTGGGCCCCCTTTCCTTGGTGTCCTGATGTGCTGAGAGTCCGGCACCGACCCGGCTGTTCCGTTGCCCCGACGCTGGCAGGGGCACCAGGCCTGACGCCACCGCGAGGGGCTCCCCGTCGCTGCCCGCTCTCCACCCGCCTCCTTTGCCGACGTCGGGGATCCCCCCCGGTTTCCCCCCGTCGCCGCAGCACCTCCCGGCCCAGCCGTCTCGGCGCGCGGCGAGCGCAGCTCCGCGCGAGGAAGTTCTTAAATTATATAAAAGAGGCGATAAATTATGGAGGACGCTCGCTCAGTCACTTTAATGGCTGCGCTCCCTCGAGTGGGAGCGCTGATTTATGGCGCGCGCGGGGAGGCGCGAGCTCCGCGCCGCCGCCGCGGGCAGCCCCGGCCCCGCTGCACGGGGCGCGCGGGGCCCCGGAGCCCTGCGCGCGCCGCGAGGGGACACGTGCACGGGGCATGGCAGGACGGGGCCGTGTCACCCCGTGCCGTGACACGGGTGGCCGTGCGTCGGGGAATGCTCCTTTGTGCTGCCCGGGGGGGTCCCGCGAGCTGCCGTGCCGGGGTGCCCGGCGGAACGTGGCCCACGGGTGCCCGTCGTGCTGCCCCGGCGCGGAGCGGGCGCCCGCGGGCAGCCGCCTTTGTTGGCGCCGGGACTTTGGCTTTTGTCCTGGGGGTGTCCCCTGCGCCCCCGCTTGCTCTGGGGACAAGCGCAGCCTTTGTGGGGGCCTCGCTCCGCGCTACCCCCCCGGCGCCGGCGGCAGCGCCCTGACCTCCGGCCGCGCTGCCCGCTGGGGCCCCGGCGTTCGGGCGCCTGGCTCGAGGCGCGAGGCCCCTCTGCTCCTGGGGCCCAGGCGTCCTGCCTGCCCCTGCACCCTGCGGCCGTTAACTCCCTCCACCCCGAGCTGGGCGAGGGCCCAGGCGTCCGGGCTGTGGCTCCCCCGCCGCCCCTCCTGCTTGGCTGCAGCCTTAATCCATCACGAGGGAGGCCGGAGCGCTGGGCTCGGCGCCGGGCGCCTGCCCCTCGCATTAGGCCTCTTCCTGCACCGAACGTCGCCCCGGCGGCACGGGGGCTGCCTGGGGGCCGGCGCGGCGGCGCGGGGGCTGCCGCGGGAACCCCGCGTGCGGGGCCAGGCCTTTAATATCCTGTTTGACTGGTTTACTTGGCTCCGACTTAAGAAAAACAGTCGGCAAACATCCTGCGGAGCGGGCGCGCGCTTAACCCCTGCCTGCCCGCGCGCCCGGCCAACCGCTGCCCCGCGGTGCCGCGGGCGGCCGCCCCATCCCGCCGGGAGCTTCCCGACGGCCCTCTGGCTGCAGCGGAGCAAGAGGGGGGTGTTCTATGGCCAGGGGCAATTCCTCGGGTTTGGGGCAGCGGGCGATGCCCTCGGGGTGCCGGTCGCGCCGTGCGCGGAGTCGGCGGCGCCGGCTGCACGCGGGTCGGCACGTGCCGCCGCCGTCGGAGCCTCCTGGGATGCGCTTTTTGTTTTTCCCCGTTTCTCCTCGCCCGCTGAATTCCCCGGCTCCGCGCCGTGCCCTGGAAATGTCAGGTTGCATCTTTGCCGCGCGCGTCGGCGCGGGGCGGGCGGGCGGCCGCGGGGAGGCCGGCGGGGGGGAGGCCGGCGGCCTCATCCTCCCCAAACGCTGCCTCCCGCAGCCGTGGAGACGCAGAGCAGCAGCTCGGAGGAGATCGTGCCCAGCCCGCCGTCGCCGCCGCCGCTGCCGCGCATCTACAAGCCCTGCTTCGTGTGCCAGGACAAGTCCTCGGGCTACCACTACGGCGTGAGCGCCTGCGAGGGCTGCAAGGTGCGCGCCGTGGCAGCGCGGGCCTCGTCCCGCCGCGGCCCCGTCCCGCTATGTCCCCATCCCGCCATGTCCCCGTCCCGCCCTGTCCCCATCCCGCCATGTCCCCATTCCACCATGTCCCCGTCCCGCCATGGTCCTCGTGCTGCAGTTATCTCCATCCTGCCATGGTCCCCGTGACATCATGGTCCCCCTGTCACCATGGTCTCCATCCCGCCATGGTCCCCATCCTGCCATAGTCCCTGTGTCACCATGGTCTCTGTCATGCCATGGTCACTGTGACACCGTGGTCTCCATCCTGCCATGGTGCCCATGTCACCATGATCTCCATCCCGTCATGGTTCCTGTGACACCGTGGTCTCCATCCTGCCATGGTCCCCATGTCACCATGGTCTCCATCATGCCATGGTCCCCGTGTCACTGTGGTCTGCATCCCACCATGGTTTCCGTCCTGCCATGGTCCCCATCCTGGCATGATCCCAATCCTGCCATGGTCCCTGTGCCACAGTTATCTCCATTACACCATGGTCCCTATGTCACCGTGTTCTCCATCCTGCCATGGTTTCCATCGTTCCCTGGTCCCTGTGCCACTGTTGTCCCCATCCTGCCAGGGTCCCTGTGTCACCATGGTCTCCATCCTACCATAGTCCCCATCCCACCATGATCCCTGTCCCACTGTGGTCCCGATGCCACCTCAGCCCCCATCCCAACGCATTCCCATGTCCGGTCCTGCGGCGCTGATGGGGCCGCCGTCCCCCCCAGGGCTTCTTCCGCCGCAGCATCCAGAAGAACATGGTGTACACGTGTCACCGGGACAAGAACTGCATCATCAACAAGGTGACGCGCAACCGCTGCCAGTACTGCCGGCTCCAGAAGTGCTTCGAAGTCGGCATGTCCAAGGAGTGTGAGTGCCGGGGAAGGGGGGGGGACGCCGGGGGGGAGCCCCGCGCGGTGCCGCCGTTGCCGCGGCGACGCGTGATGGATGATGTCAGAGATAAATGACGCGGCCGGGGCCTCCCGGCGCTGCGTGCCAGTTGTCATGGTGCCCGGCTGTGCCCCCCCGCCGCGCGGCGGCATCGGCCTGGATTAATAACGGGATGGGATGGAGGGGGGGGCACAGCTGTCTCGCCCAGCCCCCACCGCGCTCTCCCCTCCCCCAGCGCGGGGGGCCCAGGAGTCCGGCCCCATCTGTTTGCTCCTGCTGCATCCCCCTGCTCCGGGCTGGGAGATGTGGGGGTCTTGGCTCGCTCCACATCCTGGGAGTCCCGGTGTCCCCCCCGCAATCAACAGTGGCATTCCCGTTCCCCCATGGTGGGTACAGCCGCTCTTCCCCTTCCTGAGCTTCCCCCTGGTTTTCCCCCATTCCGTGGGATTTGCAGAGCAGACGGAGCCAGTGTCGCCCCAGCGGCTCCCACTTTCCTCCAAGCCCCACGCGGCTCCGTGGCCGGCACAGGTCCCGCGTCCCCCCCCCAACACTCTGGGCGCTGACCCTGCCCCCCTGCTTCTCCCGGCAGCCGTCCGGAACGACCGGAACAAGAAGAAGAAGGATGCGCCCAAGGCCGAGTGCTCGGAGAGCTACATCATCACGCCCGAGGTGGAGGAGCTGGTGGAGAAGGTGCGCAAAGCCCACCAGGAGACCTTCCCCGCGCTCTGCCAGCTGGGCAAGTACACTACGGTGAGTGCCCGCGCGCGCCCGCGCCGCGGGGCCGGCGTCCTGCGGCGCCCGTCACCCGCGGTGCTGTCACCCTGCGCATCCCGTCACCCCACGGATCCCATCACCCCGGGGATTCCGTCACCCTGTGCATCCCGTCACCCTGTGCATCCCGTCACCCTGCGCATTCCGTCACCCTGCGCATCCCGTCACCCCACGGATCCCATCACCCCGGGGATCCCGTCACCCTGTGCATCCCGTCACCCTGTGCATCCCGTCACCCTGCGCATCCCGTCACCATGTGCATCCCGTCATCCCGTGGCTCCCGTCACCCTTTGGCTCCTGTCACCCTGCGGATCCCGTGACCCTGTGGATCCCATCAACCTGTGACTCCTGTCACCTGCGGCGCCATCACCCTGCAGATCCTGTCACCCTGCGAATCCCATGACCCTGTGACTCCCATCACGTCGCGGATCCCCTCATCCTGCGACTCCCTGTCACCCCGCGGATCCTGTCACCCCATGGATCCCACCACCCCATGGATCCCATCACTCCACGGATCCCATCACCCCGTGGCTCCTGTCACCCGTGGCTCCCGTCACCTCTCGTCCTCCCTTCCGCAGAATAACAGCTCGGAGCAGCGGGTCTCCCTGGACATCGACCTGTGGGACAAGTTCAGCGAGTTGTCCACCAAGTGCATCATCAAGACGGTGGAGTTCGCCAAGCAGCTCCCCGGCTTCACCACGCTCACCATCGCCGACCAGATCACGCTCCTCAAAGCCGCCTGCCTCGACATCCTGGTGAGAGCGGGGCCGGCGCGCGGGGGGCCGGGGCCGCGGGGCCGCGGCGCTGAGCCCCCCGCCGGCTTCCCCCGCAGATCCTGCGGATCTGCACGCGCTACACGCCGGAGCAGGACACCATGACCTTCTCGGACGGGCTCACGCTGAACCGCACGCAGATGCACAACGCCGGCTTCGGGCCCCTCACCGACCTCGTCTTCGCCTTCGCCAACCAGCTGCTGCCGCTGGAGATGGACGACGCGGAGACGGGGCTGCTCAGTGCCATCTGCCTCATCTGCGGAGGTGGGTGCCGCGGGACGCCCCGCCGGGACCAGTCCCTGGAGTGTGTCCTGCCCCTCTCCCTGTATTCCCGGTCTGGAAAGCCCTGGGCTCCTTGCTTGGGGCAGCCATCCCGTCCTGTCCATGTTGGGAAGGAGTGTGGCACTGTGTCACCCTGGTGTTGCCGTCCCCAGACCGGCAGGACCTGGAGCAGCCCGACAAGGTGGACAAGCTGCAGGAGCCCTTGCTGGAAGCGCTGAAGATCTACGTGAGGAAGAGGAGGCCCAACAAGCCCCACATGTTCCCCAAGATGCTCATGAAGATCACGGATCTCCGCAGCATCAGCGCCAAGGGTGAGCGCGGAGGCGGCTGCGCATCCGGGGAGGGCGACCAGCGGGAGCAGGGATGGGGGAAAGCACCCACAGGGCATCCTTGGGGACCACCTCGCGGGCAGGGCAACCTCAGGGACCGTCCCCAGGACTGGACATCTTTGGGGACCCGGAGAAGCTTTCCCGGGGCAGAGCATCCTTGGGGACCATCCCTGGGGTAGAGCATCCTCATGGATCAAGGGAACTCTCCCTGGGGCAGAGCATCCTCAGGGATCGGGGGGGGAGTGTACCCAGGGCAGCGCATCTTTGGGGACCAGGGGACTGTCCCCAGGGCAGTCGCATCCTTGGGGACCAGGGGACCGTCCCCAGGGCAGCGCATCCTGGGGGCTGCTCCCGCGCTTTCGGAGCCGGGCTCGCTGACGCCGCGTCTCCCCGCAGGCGCCGAGCGGGTGATTACGCTGAAGATGGAGATCCCCGGCTCGATGCCGCCGCTCATCCAGGAGATGCTGGAGAACTCGGAGGGCATGGACACGCTGGGCGGGCAGCCGGGCGGCTCCCGCGTGGGCAGCCTGGTGCCGCCCCCGGGCAGCTGCAGCCCCAGCCTTTCGCCCAGCTCCACGCGCAGCAGCCCGGCCACCCACTCGCCGTGACCCGCGCGCCCGGCTCGCGCCACCACGGACGCCGCCGCGGCCCCCGCCAGGGCCGCGGCACCCCCTGCCCGCAGAGACCCCCCCTCCCGCCGGCTGCGGGGGCGCCGCGGGAATCCCGGAGCGCCGGGATGGGGACGCCGGATGCCGGAGCAGAGCCGGGGCCGGAGCCGGGGGGCCGCCTGCAGCCCTCCCTCCGCAGCCCCCCCGGGGGCCAATGAAGTGCTTTGGTTGAGTTACATTTCAGCGGGCGCCCCGGGGACGGGGACACGGGGACGGTGGCGGCCCCGGCCCCACCAGCACCAGCACAAAAACGGGATCGTGACCACAGAGCCCCCTCCTCACCCTGGCCCTTCCCCCCCCAATCCCGTCCTGTCCGCCCGGCCCCGCGGGGAGCGCCCAGCCAGAACCCCCCACCGAGGAAGCAGAGTCATTTAAAAGAGAAAGAAATCAAAGTATATATATATAAATATCTATAAATATCTATAAATACGTTTTAAAAACCTTTGTAAAAGTGGGGAGGGGTTTTTAGGCCTGTGCAGGTGGCGGGGGCGCGGCGGGCGCTGCCGGGGGCGGGAGGGCGGGAGGGAGTTGGGTGGGGGGGGCACACGATTTATTATTATTGACCTTTTTTTTGTTGTTGTTCTTGAGATTTTAGCGGTTTTAGAGGGCGGGGGCGCCGGGCGGCTCCTGCCGCAGCCGCGCGGGCAGGCGGGGGCCGCCGGCGGGCGCCCGGCGCGGAGGAGGGTCCGGCCGGCACGGGAGGACGCGGGGAGGGGGGCGGCGGGGGGGGACTGGCTCCAGAATAAAGTTTATTTATTCTAGTGCTGCCTCCTTCTTGCTGCACGGCTGAAGAGGGGGGTTGTGGCTGCCACAGTGAAGCGGGGGGGGGGGGGGGGTCCCTGCTGCATCCCAGGACCCCCCCCTTCCCATCCACCCTCCCCGTCTCCAGCATCATTCCCCTATCCCGCTCTCACCCCCATCCCAAATTTGGGCCATGCTGGAGCCCCTTGGGATCCCCCCTGGCACTGGGGGAGCGGTGCCCCCTGCCCAGACACAGCTTGCAGAGGCCCGATGCACTCGTGACACGCGCTGCACCACCCCGACCCGGTGGCGCAGGGCCGGGCCCTGTTTGTTTTCCTTGTGTCCGTGGTTTTTTCCAGCCATTGCCGGATGAGTCCCGTCCACCGCCCTCAACAGGAACCGGGAGGGCAGCGGGGCCGGGGCTGCTCCCGCTGCACCCTGCAGAGCCCCAGGGAGAGGCCAGTTTGGGGTCAAATCCCGCCTTGTCCCCCGTCCCCTCCAGGCTGAGACCGGCCACACTTCGTGCCCGCGATGGCGGGCGCCGCTACACGGTGATATCCGCGCGCGGCGGCAGCGGGGGGACGTCGGCGGCGCCGGGGCGGCCCTTGCGCAGCAGGTGCCCCAGCTCGGCCAGGCTGAGCAGCGCCGAGAGCAGCCCCACGGCGAAGTAGAAGCGCAGGAAGACGGTCTTCTCGGTGGGCCGCGACACGAAGCAGTCGACGCGGTGCGGGCAGGGCCGGCGGCGGCACACGAAGAGCGGCTCCACGCGGAAGCCGTAGAGCAGCCCCTGGCCCGCCAGGAAGGCCAGCTCGGCCGCCACGCGGGCCACCACGCTGCCCACGTAGACGGGCTGCACGGCGCGGGCGCCGCGGCCCGGCTTGGCCGCGCGGTGCACGGCGAAGACCACGAAGAGGGCGGCGGGCGCCGAGAGCACCACGACGTGGAAGACGAGGAAGCGGTAGTGCGAGATGGGGAAGGCGGCGTCGTAGCACACGGGCTTGCAGCCCGGCTGCTGCGTGTTGCACGCGAAGGCCGCCTGCTCGTCCTCGAAGACGTCGCTGCCCACGGTGGCCAGCACGAGGATGCGGAAGAGCAGCATCACGGCGAGCCACACGCGCCCCACCATGGGCGAGTGCTCCTGCACCGCGTCCAGCAGCGAGCTCAGGAAGCCCCACTCGCCCATGGCCCCGCGCGCTCGTGTCACGGGTGGGCGCAGGGCGCTGCCAGGTCCCCCCTCTGCCCGTGGCCTGTGGTTGGAGCGAGGAGGGGGTCCGTCCCCGGTACCTGCAGTGGTCACACGTGGCCCTGGATCCTGGTGTGCTGGCTCCGGCTCTCCGGTGCGGGATGATGCGATGGGATGAGGTGGGATGGAATGGGATGGGATGAGAGACTCCGCCTGGAGCCCTTTTAAAGAGACAGAGCAGCCCAAGCCCGGGGGGGTGCCTGGGGGGGGAGGTTGGGCTTGGCTGGCCCCAGGGACACTCAAGGACAAACACAGCCATGTCCGGATGCCGGGACACAGTCCTTGGGGGCACCTGCAGCCTCTGCCACCCTGCAGAGATGCCCTATGGGGACATCGGGTCCCTTGCTTGGTACCTAAGGGCTGCTCTGGCTTGTGCCTCCGTTCCCTTTCCTCTCCCTTTGGGGAGTTGCAACGTTTCAACCTCGGGATTGTTTCGTTCCTTGTGTGGGGGATTGTGCAATTCCCCCCGCAGCGCCCTGGGGCCAGGAACAGCCCCAAGCCCAATGAGCCCAGGGATTCTGTGCTGGAGAAAAGCCCTGGATAGGCATGGCAGTGCACGCTAGCACGTGCATGTGCATGCAAGCATGCGGCAGAACATATATATAATATATATTATGGACATATACTGCACCCTAGACACACCAGGGCGATGCCGGAGCCGTGGCTCAGCGCTCCTGTTTGGCAGCAGCGTCTCCGAGCGCCCTTGCAGCAAGGAGGCCGTAAATAGCGGAGGCCTCAGGGGGGCTGCGCCGGAGACGCTCTCCAGAGCCCACATGGAAAATGTGACAGCGCTTTCCGCCCTTGGCCGGCTGCCAGCAGCACCTCGGGGGCACCGATAGCGCCGGTGCCCCCGCGCGGCACCTGGTCCCGGCTGCTGTGACTCCGTCGGCCACCTGAGACCATGGGAAAGGCCAGAGCTGAGCGCAGAAGGGAGCTGGACAGAGAGGCTCGGGATTTGGGACAGATTTGAGGCAGATTTGGGCTGGATTTCGGCAGGGGTCGTCATTCCCCGCGCTCTGCTCTCCGCAGCCGCTCTCACCCGCTCGCTCTGGACGCGCCGTTTGCAGTGACGCTCCAGGGAGGACCCTGTGTCCCCCCCGATCCCGTTCCTGAGCAGCGGCAGAACTTGCGGCTGGGGCTGCACCGTGGTGGCCCGGCCGGGCTCGCGGTTCCCCCCTGGCCCAGCTGCACCGGCCGTTGCCAGAGCTTCTCCCGCGGAAACCCCGGCTCCGGCGCCACCGTCGAGCTGCGGTTCTGCCGCAAGGGAGGAGCTGGGAAGAGCCCGGGCAGCGGGTGGAAAAGCCGGAGGGCCCCAAGTGCCGAGGTGCCACCTGCAAGTCACTGCTAGAGGGTTTCATGCCCTGGGACAGGCCCGTGCAAGAGGATGAGGCTCTTCAGCAAAGGACGGGGCAGGTCCGACCTGCACCAGATGCCCAGCATGGCCCTGGCAAAGCTGGGCTGCTCCCTGGCACTGATTAATGAGACACGTTTATTAGAAATAGCCATTAGAGGCCGGACCCGATGCCAACGCGGCGCTTGGCCTTGGCCCCAGGGCAGCTCGTGCCAAGCTGGGCTGCCACCGCCTGCCCATCCCGACGGCCTCCCTCATTTCCATGACAAGGGCGATGCCAAACGGCCTCATTCCAGGGAAGGAAATAACCCGGGAAGTAATTAGTGCGTTTGCACAATGGCAACTGCGAGGAGGAACACAAAGCCCTGACCCAGTTAGAGCGGGGAAGCCGATGGCCTCTTCCTCCGGGAGCACCGGAGCTTCCAGCCCTCGGCAGCAGCGGAGACAAGGGCCAAACCCTGGAGATTCCGGCACCGGTGAAACACGGAGGGAACCAACAGCCCCAACACCCCCACTAAGTGCCACCGTCGTCCTTATTAAACAGAACTTGTGCAAAAAAACCTCCTTTATTATGCAAGTATTAAAAAGGACAGAAGCTCAAGAGGGACAGAAGCTCAAGACAAACAGAAGAAAAACACACAAAAATATTTACATGACAGTCAAGAAATAACAGTGCCATAGAAATGGCTCTATGAGAAGCAAAACATTTAATAGAGACGAATACTCCAGTGAAGTACTTCTGAAAGGGGGGATCCGCTTCCCTGCTCCTGCCGAGGAACACGAGCGCCCGCGGTCGCCCAACAGTCCAGACCAGGCTCGGGCAGAAGGGGAAGTCGCTCTTCGTCCCCAGGAACAAACTTGTGAGGGAGAGGCGGCCCGAGGGCCTCGGAGCAGCCGGGCTGCGCGACGGCGTTTCCCGGTGCCGGCTGCGGCAGCGCCCGGCTGGAAAACCTGCTGCTTTCCAAAACACGCGTTGGAATCAGCCACCTGCTTGCGTTACAGCAAATCCCCGCTGGGATTGGGAATCTCTGTCCAGCTGAGGCCGGACTCCCCTTCTCACTAACACCCCGTTGTGCTCAGGGGCACCTCAGGTCCATCCAGTTCTCCAAGGGCACCGAGTGCTTCACAGCTCTTGCCCGAGGACGACCACGGAGCTGAACACGGGCTCCTTGGCAGGGGGACAGAAGATAAAGCTGCCAACACTGAGCACAGCGCGGGGACGGATCTGCACAAAGCTGCGTTACCAGAGCCCGCTGGAAAAACCAAAGGCTTAAAAAACTCCACATGGCAGGAACTGAGCGCTGGGGGCTTGCACAGACGTGAAAGACTGGGAAAGGGTAGAGAAAAAAACCACTAGCATGGAGTTTTACACGCCTTCCATCTCACCTGTTAAATCTCTGTGGCTGTGCAGTTTAAAAAAGTTTATCTAAAGAGGAGGGGATTGATAGAAGAAGATATTTTATAAGATTTGTTAGGTATAAAAGTCTGCTCTGCTATTAAAATGACCTTAAAGAGGCTACAGAGTTACCAGGGTCTCCAGCTAGCTAATGGGCAGAGGGCAGCTCGTCAGCGCTAGCTGGGCACATTATTGCTCCATTGTTCACAGGGAAGGGGATTCTTGTTTAAACAAATTTAAATTATTTAAAACCACAGAAAATTGGAACTGTAGCGACTTGTATCAAACATTTCTGGATGAGCTTAAATTCAGTAAAAAGATTTTCTGATCTCAGATGTAGTTCTTTGGGGAGAGCCTGCCAAGAACTCTGCCCAAAGCAAATTCATAGATCAGTTTGGATCAGGGCTTTAAAATCTTTAAAATTCAAAATATGTCATCCTCATCAGACTCCTCGAAGTATTGCATGGGTTTTTTGAGACGTCCAGGCCTTGCTGGGCGCGCAGCCGCTACGGGACTGTCCACGTCGGCGGTTAAATCAACAGAATAGGACTCATCGTCTTCCAGCTTGGATTTCTGGAGGAAAAGCAGAGTCAGGAAACGAGCGGTGAAGCAGGGTATAAACAGGCACCACTCTGCATAAAACTCACCTGCCACTGGTGAGGCTGCTGGTCACCCCAATGAGACCAAACCCACAGCCTGGGATAAGCCCACAGGCTCCCTCCCACCTTTATTATCCATCCAAAGTGTCTGTCACACAGGGGATTTTGCACTTATTGCTCTTCCAAACTAAACCAAACCCAAAATAAACGCTGTGACACACACTCTGGTCCCTTCCCACCCCTCAAAGGTCTTGTGTACCCCCACAATAACACGTTTCAAACATGAAAGCTTGGCTATGATGTGTGGCAGAGTACAGACCTTAGCTGCAACTGCTTTGGAAGGTTTTGGGCCAAAATCTGAATCCGAATCTGAAAAGCTTGGATGTCTTTTGGCAACTTTTCGCCCCTTGGCCGGGCCAGGCTTCTTGGGAACTGCTGTTTCAGCATTAGAATCTAGGGATTCCTCCTTCGCAGTCATCTTGCTGGATTTTGGTGCAGCTTTTTTCTTGGCTAGAATATCCATGATGGACGGCTGGTTACCTGAAACAGAACTTGGCATCTAAACTCGTGTTTCGCCACTTTTTCTCATTCACAGACTTTATTTCCCACACAAACACAGCTCTGCAGGACACTGGGAGGTCACCACAAAGGTAACCTCATTTTGCAGCATGAATTTCTACAGATACAGCTATTTACCAAGGTTACTAGAAATGAACTTATTTTGCAGTGGGAGTTTTTATAGAGATAGTTATTTACCAAGATTACTAGAAATGAACTTATTTATCTGCTTCATTCACTATGTTGAGAAGATCAAATTAATTTATACTCTAAGCAATTTACAGACTATTTCAGATTGAAAAGTTCTGAAAACCCAAGGCCATGTAACCAACCTTCAAACATTTAGCATAGGAATCAAATGTACTATCTATACTGAACAGTTTAATTTTGAGTGCTTTCTTAACTACATTTTTATGTGTTTTTGTCAGCTTCTTGAAGCATCTCTCCAAACTAAGCTGAAGTGAAGAAACCATTTCCCAGCCATAATAGGTTTTCTCAGAATTTAGAAGTGGAAAAAGTAACTATTTTGCTGCAAAGTAACATACTTCCTTACTGCTGGAATCGATAATACATAGTGACAGAATATGTAAAACCAGATGAACAGCTTTCCATGTTTGGCAAAGACTGGGCTGATAACATTAAGAGAACCTAGGTCAAATGCCTTAGATTTATCAGTCCAAATTAGGACTAAATAGATCAAGCTATTCCAGGGAAGCTTTGCTTCTTCCCCAAAAGTCACAGAAGAGGATATTGACTGCAACACTGAAATTCCATTCAGATGAGTTTTGCCACGTACTGCATAGCATTATAGGAAGTATTCCCTTTCCTGCTCCCAAATTAAAATTCACTCCCTTAAATAATGCCTCAGATGAACTAGAACAAGATATGTTTGGAAACAAGCTTCTTAAAACACAACAATTAGACGGTCTTTGCCACAAATCTCATATATTTTCTGAACTTAAAACTCCAGTTATTCAAGCTTCTAAATGTCTAGCAAAAACATTCAGATTTTGTTTCCCTCAGGATGATCATCATCTAAAAGCAGTCTTCAAATGACTTTATAAAACTTAAAAACCAGCTTTGCCTTACCCTTTGGGGCACTGGCCTTGACTGCAGCAGGTTTTTTAGGTGCTGCTTTACCACGAGGTGCAGAGACAGAAGGAGCTGCAGGAGCTTGGCTCACCTTCTTGTCACCAACATCCTTGACTTGAACTGAGTAAAGAAAGTGGAAAGCAAGCACAAAATAGTTATTAATTCTATCTGTCTACAAGTATCAAAGCACAGGGTGATTTTGAGCAACTTATAAAATGCAGAACAGCTATCGAAATTGGATTAATCACAAATCAGATAGAAGTCAGGAAGTGAGACAAGCGTGCACCCCACCATGAAGGTTTCCTTGCAAGATGTCCCCTTGTGACTGTAACATCTGTCTTTGTCACTGTGTTAAGCACTGGTCACAATGTCCAGCTCACTGTCTTGGAGTTTTAGGAAAACCCACAATTAGAAGGTCTTATCCTTACCAGGGAGAGCACTTTGCACGGGTTGTGATGGCTTGGAAGCTTTGGCTTCTTTTTCGGTCGTTTTCCTAGAATACAAAATCCCAAGTATTTTTTCAGCTTCTGATGCACTAAGCAGTTGCAAAGGGGAAAAAACATTTCTACTTAATACTAAAACACAGTGGGATAATTTATTTCCAGTGACTGTATGGAGAAATACTCACTTTGGAGCAACTTTGGGCTTTGGAGCAGGTTTTTCTTTCAAGTTTGTATCCGAATCAGAGCTGTCCTCACTCTTCTGCTGAAATTCAGATCCTTCATCTGAGCTACCAAGATCTTCATCTGAGTCTGAATTGATCATGGGCTTGATTTTGGCTAATGAAGTTAACACAAACAGGTTAGTTTCCTTTTCAATATTTTAGCTGTATTTATTAAAAAGAAACAAACATGCAAATAAAAACAACCAGATACTGGGAGTGAAAGTGAGAAGGCTCCAACTCACAGGTATGTTCAGGGCTCGCTTACCAACAACACATTCAATTTGATAACATAATCAAGTAAATAAAGCCAATAACCTTATTTCTCTCGTTATTCGCTTCTGTTTTTTCCTGGACAGATCACTGAAAATCTCTTCACATGGTAGAAGTTGCTACATATAGTAAAACAGATAAGCTGCTTACAAATGATTTCTGGTTGAGATCTCAGAGTACAGAGCTAACTGGTCTGCCTGATTTTCTCCTCCACAGATTGCTGCTCTTTTGCATTTGTGTCATCACTCACCTGCTGCTTGGCGAACCACTCTCTCTCTTTGAGGAGCCACTTCAAGAGCATCAGACTCTGAATCAGACTCTGAGTCAGACCAAGGGTTTCGTTTCTTCATTTTCTTTACTGGTTTAAATGGTAAAGTGGCCTGTCTCTTAGTACCTGAAAAATAATGGGAGGCAAGGTGCATCAGCAAATGCATTCCACATGCATTTCAAGGTCAGTAGCCCAAGCTCAATTAGGACACATCACTAAATTCAGAGTTGTCCTTTAAGCACTGAAGGGAATTAGTAATCACGCCTCCTGTTTGACTGTTTTTCAGGATCGTTTTCTATATCTCTCATCTAGTTTCCAAACATACTGATCCCAGATGTCCCTCACCACTTCAGGAAGTGGTCAGATAACCAAATTTACAGCACTTCCCCTCATTTTCCATTGATGGAATAACACGTAAAAGCATTTACCCCTCTCAGTATTAAGCTTCCGTGCTAATCTTTGTTTAAGGTTTGAAGACTGCTTATCTCCTGACAAGTTTCCTTCTTGGTTCTCATCAGATTCATTTTTTTCACTCTGCAGATACAAACAGAGATCAGATAGTGAGCTGGTTAACACAGAAGAAAAGCAAATAGGGAGCAACACAGACAACAGCTGCATGGAGGATGCGGAATTGAACAGGGTGGGTTAAAAATAACAGTGTATGTTACATGAAAAAACTGTTTGATGGAAACCTTTGTAGAAAAAGACCAGTGTCTGGCTTACAGGTCAGAACAGGTGAGGGGATATTTTAATTTACTAGATTCCAAATGTCTCAGTGGTATAATTTCAAATAGCCTTTAAAAGAGTTAAATCTATATTTCCTTAATATCAAGAATAATAATCGCATTAAGTTACTAAAAGCATTACTGGAAATGTTCTAAAGAAGTGAATTTACTAGCTCTACTTCCTGCCTGGTAGAGGATTTATAAAATCCCCAAGACACCTAGAAAAAACCAACCCTGCATGAATCTCCGTTTTCATTTCTGGTTTTCCCACTCATTTCTATCCCAGTGATGCATACTCTTGCCAAAAGAAGATTCTACTCTAAGGTATCTCCTGTTACATTAGTGATTCTGTTCTCCTTAATGCTGAGAAATATCCATTTCCAGGTCTCCTATGTCCTAATATTCTCTCCCAGAAAACAGAATAAAGTTGCTTCATTAGGACAGCTTCTACTACCAAGAACTATCAGTTCTTTAGGGTTATCCGAGTTAAAAAGGATATAATGAAAGATAAAATATTTGGAGGGTTTTCATTTTATTTTGCTTTACCTTCATCTTCTTTTTAGTCTTCTTCTCTGCCTCTGCCTTCATCTCTGCCGTTATCCGAGGCACAACTCTCACGCCGTGGGGCGATGGCATTACTTCTGTCAGCTGCATCTTCTTCACCTTCGGTTTTCCTCCTTTTGCTTTTGAAGGTTTGCTGGTGAACCCTACCATCTCATCCTGAAGCTGTCTGGCTTCCACTGCCTGCAGAGATGAGTGCAAAACACCACAGTTGAGAACACAAAAGAAATATACTACTGAAAAAAAGAAATCCCAGCCCTTGCAGCAAATCACTCTAAACTTGTTGAGTGACTTTCAGAAACATTTAATTAAACTTCCCAGGCTGCTACAGATTTGCACACTTTCAAAGAATGATTCAAACCACAGGTACAATTTAGTTACCTGGGGAAGAACAGACATGAGCAGTGACTAGATGTACTAGCACACAGACATCTGCCCACAATTTGGCTCTGTTCAGTAAAGACCAGGTCCTCTCCCACCACTTTCAGTGTCCAAAAACCTTTGAACTAGATCTCATATTATATCTCACTACCTGTATTCTCTCAGCCAGCTTAAAACTCCTCCTCACTACTCAGATTCCTCTTAGAGTCTCATTCCAAAAGCCACCTTAGTGGTTTGACTCCCTGCCCCAGAGCAACAGTAATCTTATCCAATCTAGGAAGATGAAGAAAGCTTTCAGTTCTCCTAAGAGAGTGCAATTCATACAAGACATTCAAGTTATAATCTTTAGTTTCTTCATGTTGGTAAAAAAGTCAATAAAGTGCTGGTAGAGAAGACTGCAAGCCCAGGGAGTAAGTCATGTGCACTGAACATTCACATACATCAAGTTCTTCGATGAAGGCAGCAAGATCTTCCTTCCATAGATCAGAGGAACTCTTGCTCTTAAGGTTTTCCAGCTCCTTTTCCTAAATCAAATTATAGTTTAAATCATTAGTCACGTATGTTAATCCAGCACCTTAAATACTTTTATAGAAAAAGGGGAAAAAAAAAAAAAACATACCTTGTTATCTCTCTGCTTACAGAGCTCATCTTTCTTTTCCTTAGTCAGATACCAGAGGGGCATGTTCAGCAGATAGTTGAAGTCTGGTCCGGTAGTTGGAGCTGATTCCTTGTCACTGTCAGCCTCTTCTTCTTCTTCTTCTTCCTGAACGCGGATTTAAAACAAATGTTGTCAACAAATGCATCTACCAACAATACTGGGGCTGCTGATGGAGTCTGGATTACATCACAGGAATTACATACACTTGTGGTGTCCCCTACGCTTTTCTAGGACAACTTAGAGATGAAATTATTCTTCTGAAAGTTTCAGATATTATCACATAGGGGACTCCATCTGCAAAAACAGCTCCCCAAGACTTCTGCTGTACTTTCTGTGGCTTCTCAAATAGAATGTCAGATTTTAGAATATGTCTTACTAGTCCAAACTTTCCCCAACTTTCCCCAGGCTACTTTGAACAGTCACATCTTCCTCACAACCCTTCTAACAGCTGAGACTTATAGGACGAACAAATCTTTAAGAAACAGCAGAAAATACTGTGGCAGAAGTTTCAGAAGTACTCAGGCCCAAACAGACCCAAAAATGACGAGGTCTCAATACCTTATGAAAAGATACTGAACCTTTACTGGTTTTATGTCTCCTACAAGACCTACGAATGCTCACGCTCTTCAGTCTTACAAATGTGAAAGCAACTTGAGCTTCTTCCTATAAATCCTGAAAGCTTAGAGAAATAGGGGTCACATAATAGCTCTGCAGAGAGGACGACTGAAGAATTACCTTGTTTTGCGATTCCTTCCAAGCCTTCACCGGATCAGATTCATACCCTCTCTGAATAAGGACTTGAATCAGCTCCTTCTTGGGCTTGTTTTCTGTAAACAGATGTTTCAGTTTTGTCATTTACTATCTAGTGCAATCACTGTTAGGGAAGACTGATGAACATCTGTCAGAGCACTTTAAATATTGTTCTCGTCCATTTCTGTGCATGCATTCCCCCTGCCTTGAGCAGCTTTTGAACTTGGAGAAAAAGTATCACAAAGATTTTGTGATAATAGACAGGAAGGTGGAGGCAAAACCCTCCCAACACCACTCATAGGAAGGCTTTGCCATAAGCTTGCACCTTACTAGACATCACCTGGGCAAAATACACTATAAATGTCCCAACCAATTGATGTTTTGCAGTTCTGAGTTCGCTACTTTTTAAGACAGCAAAAGCAAACAACCACGAGAAACAAATATGAATGAAAACAGTTCTATTAGTCTATCAGTCTTCCAACAGCTTATTAAAAAAAAATCCACTGAAAATGCATTTCAAGGGAATTATTTCTCTTCCTGAGAGAAGTCAAACAGACACAGACTGTTAGGATCTGCCTTCGGACACAAACCACAAAGCATCTTATGACACTTTGTCTAGTTGTGTCCTCCATGAATGCAAGTGAAATACAGGCTGCCTTTTAGACTGAGGTGGAAAAGCTGATTGAAAAGTGGAATGCTGGGAACAAAGATCTGCTTCTTTTTCCAGCTCATGATTCTCATATGTTGCTAACTTGAGCGTCTTTAAATTTGAAACCCCAGTCCACAAAGAGCATAATTTGAAATACTTGTAGAAGTTAAAAAATATAACATGGAAGAGACATGGATGCTTAAGAATTATGCATTTAAACAGAAATTACCCCTTTAAAATCCTATACTTAACTTTTATTTCTATTGAGTCAAAGATGGGAATTTATGCTGAACTCTTTTTAAAATATTTCTATTTTCAAAATAGTATCATATAGCCTTCCTGCTGTGTTTAAGTGTTCTATTTTAATTAATGTGTGCATAATGCTCTATAGAGCAAGGATATTTTGTGAAGCATTTTCCTCTTACATGTCACTAGAGCAGAAAGATAAGCCCTGGTGTGGCCTGGTAGAAACCAGCTTGGGCCTAAGGGGCTGCTGACAGAATTGAAAGGAGCATCTGGTTATTCTCTCAGTTTCATAAAGCATCTAAGTGAAAAGATACATACCAATCACAATTTTGCCATCTATTTTCTCCAAGATGAAACGAGCCTGGTTGCTGAGTTTTGCACAGTCAGCACCTAACATTCCAATTAGCCATTCTTTCCTCAAACTGTAATATCGGAGTCTGAGTTCAAAGAACTCTTTCAGAATATCCTGGGGAGACTCGTACTTCTTGAGAAAGCCGACATGGTCAAAAAGAACCTTCAGAAAAAAGGATATAAGCGTTACAATCATACGACTGGTTTTTCAAAAAACATTGAAAATTAGGTACAAAACACACAGATGAGATAGTGTCACCACAAAAAAAAAATTGAGTTTGCAAGCACAGCAGCAGAGATGATTTTAGAATTTCAAAGTTCTTGGAAAGAGTAGGGCTAGGGTTACTTGAATGTTAAAATTTTACATTGGATAAACACCTAGCAAAATCTATAATGTCAAGATGCAGATATGGTCAATATTGTTGTCATGATGAGGGTATTCCTGGACTGTGTGACTTTAGATTGCTTCTACACGTGACGGCAAACCCAGACTGCTTTGGGGCTATATCCAAACCAGACTCTCAACCTTTCAAAGGTATATTCGAGAAGTTGACTTCAAATCAGTAACAGTAGAAAATAAAAATGAGTATGTCATGTGAGAATTCTTGTTCCACCCAACAATTTCAGCTGTCTCTGCCTTATGAAAAATATTTGAGACAAACATCAGACTTTCAGTTAGAACAAGAACTTTCTGCAGCAAATCTGTTACCTACCATGGAGTTGCATGTTAAATTTGTTTGGAGTTTGAAGACCTTATGTAGCCCCACTGCTTCAGCTTCAGCTAGTTTTTCTTCGCTCATCTTCACTATAAACTTCACTGTGGTGTCTGTGTGATATTCCTTATAGTCTGTGATTAGTGGGGGTGTCTTCTCAGTACCATTTAACATTGGCTCCAGAACTTGCTCTTTGTAAGTCTGAGAAAAGAACCAAAGTCAGACCCATGTTTTCCAAGGAAATGAAAACACCAACCATCACAATTTGCTTTATAGGACAAGCTATACATTCATAGGGTAAATTCAGCATTTATTACCTGTGTCCATGTTCTAACAGGCAGCTCAGAGATCTCAATGGTTGTAGAATCAAGGATAGACACTTCACCACTTATCACATACTGATTAGGTCCCAGCTCATCTATCGTGCCTTTGAAATTCTTGTAGCTGGGAAGCTAGCAGAAAAGAAACTGAATTCAGAGTTCATGTAAATGCTTGAAAGTAGAAGCATCAAGTGCTCCAGGACATGCTGAACAGACTAATGAACGAGACTTTCTTTTTGTTAATATTAAAATACACATAATTACCATTGGCAAGGGTTCTTCTCCGTCCATCAGACGACGAATATTATTCACAACTTCCCTGATATCGAAGTTGGGGATCTTACAGGACCAGCCAGTACCAATCCCTTCTGCCCCATTTATGAGCACCATTGGGATGATGGGAATATACCATTCCGGCTCCACACGCTGATTGTCGTCATATAGAAACCTCAGGACATTGTCATCCATTGGTGGGAACACCAACCGTGCTAGTGGGCTAGAATCAAAAAGAAAATGCAAACCCAAATTGAGTTACAGAACAGTGACCAAGATGCAAAAAGAACCTTCAAACCCAGACAAAACAAACAAAAAGAAATATGGAATATTCTTATCAACCAGCCTGAGCCATAGAGCTTGGATTTCTATGTTACCAATTCAGGCTTTCGGAGTAACAGGCAAAATAGAGGTGTCTTAAGCAGTGTAACCAAACCCTATGGGTTCTATTGACTATATGGGATCCTATGCTCCTACTTCAATTATGTAAATCAGATGTTTATTGTCTGGGAAGATTACAGTCCTCTATATGCTTTGTCCCTTTGTTTTTTGCTTCCATTTCCTCTGCTACTCCCTTCTGTTCTGTGGGAAGGCAACAGCAAAGTTCACCCATCTGACCCAAGAACTCAAATGCCCTTGAATATTCAGAGATTTTAGTTGAGCTTTAAAGGGGAAAATAAATTTTTCATTTTAAGTATTGCCAGATGAAGTCTCATAATGCGCTAAGAATATTAAAGTTGGTAATAATCTTTAACACTGACCTGAGCATTGTAAAGATGTATCGAGGGCTGGCAGAGTCTTTCCCACCATGCAGCCTTGTACCAAACTGTCCAATGGGCTGCAGCAAGTTGAGATTATTGCTGCCCACAAAGTTCTGAGCTAAGTTAATGATAGTCATCATCAGTGATGCCTGCAGTAAAGGAAGGTTCACCAAATTAACAGGAGAATTCACACCAAGAACAAAACTGATATGAAGGATAAGCTCATAAAATACTGGAGGAAACTAATTGAAAGTGTATTTACTTTCCTGGAACATGAAAGTGTACACACGAAAGTGTATTACTACCTGGAACATGAAACTTACTGAATTATTGACAGAAAGAGTAAACGTGCTGGGCTCTTTTTGGTCAATACCGTAAATTTGGAGTTCATAGGCAAACATCTAACCCTGAGTTAGAAGCATCTTAAGTGTTGAGACAACCAAAGACTTAAAAAGCACTTTGCACAACAGGAATCGACTCTTACTTCACCATGGTGGTATGAGGACATCTCAGCTACAGAACCAGCCAGCTGAGCAACCTTCACCTCCCGCTTATCATTTCGCTTGAAACATGTGAACAGAACTTTTCTTTGACCTGGCTTCAAACCTGTATGAAAAAAAAAAGAAAAACATATGTGCCTTTGCAATGCCTACCTAAAATGTTTCACTTAGAGCTTCCAGAAAGTGGAAGCTGAGAACTACACATTCACCTAGAGGGGCAGTACCATGAGATTTAGGTGCTTGTATCTACATGCTAAAAAAAGGACACAGACATTTAGCCTGAAGATTTATAACAACAACGCTTGGAGAACGGAGAATGAACCTCAGAACATTGACCCTGAAAACTCAGGTTACCCTGATGACATGCAAGCTTTCATCTATAGTCACTAACTTGAAATTGCTTACCATCAACTAGAGATGGGATTGATCTTTCATTATCAGCGTTTGAGAACAGGACTAACTCCTTGTTGATGAAGTCATTGTATGTCAGCCAACTGCTATTTTTCCCATAGAGGTAGTCCTAAGAAAAACAGGTTTAAGAGTGCCTTAATTTTAACAAGGTCTAATCTGTGTCTTAGCTTATACTTGTTTGGTTTCACTAAGATAGAAGCTCATTGTAAGACTAGCTAAACACAAGCTCAAATGCTGTTCTTCTCAACATGAAAAAATGAAACATTGCTTCCCATGATAGAGGCCTGTTTTATAGAGAAATTACGTTTTACTTCATGCAGTCCCGTTTAAATGATCATTTCCCTATTGATAAAGCCATTTGAAAGACAAGAGCTAAAAATCAAATTAATTACTGGACAACTGACACTAAGACTGCACTAATGAGATGACAGAAGAGGCTGCCCTGCAAAATCTTGAAACATTACAACTGTCCCATAATCTGGTGACTGACTCACTGACCCTAAGGCATGTGTAGCTCTACCCTGCCAGAATGAAATCGAGAACAGCCCCAGGGAGTGAGAGGAAAACAGATTCCTTCATATATTTAAACCTCTTACCTCTGACAGACCATGCAACTTCCGTTGTCTTCTATCTTCCATGAAATTAGTCAGCCATTCCTTTCTCTCCTCTACCTTCTTCTTGCTAAAGGCCTATACATTACACAAATGAAAGGAATTCAATTCAAAGACATTCTATAGTGTGCCCTGTCAGACCACTTAAGAGAAAAGCACAGAAAAGTATTTTAAACCTGGGAATGACATGCAAAACAAGTTGGCTTAGCAGCCTAACAAGTGCAGTAACAGGTTACTGGAGCTAAAAGTATTAAAGCCAAAGCACAAACTCTTGACTTCATGAATCTTTCACAGACTAACAGAAGACCAAAGCAAATTTCACTGTTAATATAATCAACATCTCGGGAAAAAAATCTTGGTTTGGACATTGGCTACTAACCCAGAATACTTAAGAACCAACATCTACTTCAGATGAAGTAGTTCACTGAAGCAAGAGCTGTTTTAAACACTGATGGATCATTTTACAAGAAATCAGTAAGAAAATCTGGGGGAGAAAATGTATGTGGGGCCTGCCTTAGAGAAAATTGTGTAACATGCAGAAAAATGTTAAAGGAATATTCACCATTATGTCTGAAAATGTCAAAAGGTTTGTAGTGATTAGTTTGTTCTGAGCTATATTTAAAAGCCATCATTAAAAGGGTGCTCTTGGCCTGAGGTCTGTGGACAGATTCGCTTCTACCAGTTAGAGAAAAGCTGTAGCCTTGGTAACAAAGAGATTTTCTCAAGCCCAAAGGCCTCTAAGAGCATTTTAAGAGAAAATACACAGCACTAAGCAGTAGAATACCAATGGTAGTAAGTCAGCAATTAAATCAAGTATTCTTAGGTACCAGGGTGATCGCAGCATCATCCTCAGGACCAGAATATTTGAAGCCAATTCGATGTCTTGCCATATCCGCAAAGTATTCTTTGGCCTCCTTCGATGTGCTGGTACCCAAACCTGCAGAGACAACACAAGTTTAACCCAATCACTTCTTGCTCAAATTAAGCTGCAGTTTAAACAAATGTTTTGTTGCATGTAGTTTTCGTGATGCATCATGTGAAATGTTAAAATGGTATGATTTATAGAAAAACCCTAAGTTACTAAAAATAAGAGGTACCACAAAAAGCACAAGAATTAAAGGTAAGCAAGCAGTTGCCTGCTGTACTTTTTAATTTTGAGACTTCCATAGATGTCTGTAACTACTAACTGCAAATTGGAAAAGACTCCTCAACATCTAACTGTTGTTCTGCAGCTGGCAACTTGCCTATCAGGATTAAGCAATTCTGGAATAAGTACTTAGCTCATCTGGTTCAAAGCCTTAGGCCCCCTTGCACAAATGCTGAATTTAGTCTATGAATGAAATGGCTACTTGGATCACTTAATTCCACCCTATTATGTTTTCTACAGACCTTTGTAGTACTTGACTTTCCATGAATTATGATTCTGTGTATTGTTTTTCCATTCTTCAAATTCAGGAATGCTGTAGAATGGTATTTCTTCTTTGTTTTTGGAGACCTATAATGAATGAGTATTGTACTTGTGAAAGGAGGGGCAGATGTGGATCAACTAATCCTACTCATGCACCTTACCATAAACTCAGTCCTTACCTTTATGATGGGAGTAATAAATTCCTCCAAAAAGTTATGCTTTAGAAGAGATGGCCAGTTATGATGAATGAAGTTAATCAGCAAACCTTTGATATGAGAACCATCTTGATCCTGAATATTTTGAAGAAGGCATATTTTAATCAGGGACATGATGGAAAGTGCCAATTGACAACCATTAGTTTAATAGCAAATGATCATAAACAGCCCTACTAACTTCCCCTTCCTAAGATGTGACCAAACAAGTCATAGCTCTGTTTTGTGACTGAAAATTTAAGACCACCCACTAAAAAATTGCAACAATAAAAACAGATGAATACAGAGAATTAGTTACAACAGAAAGGTAGTATCACCATCTTTGCTCTGAATAGTAGTCTTTTTTTCTTTCCTCTCCCAATTTTGAATTTTAGTGAGCCTAACCTGATCTGTCATAATCATAATCTTTCCATAGCGAAGGCTCTTTAAAGATTCGTGATCCTCATAGTTCTTTTTATATTGTAGACCCACAATCTTGATGAGGTTGTTGATTTCAGCATTTTCCATAATCTAGAAAAGATCACATGGAATAAAAACTTATCTGCCAGAGAAACCGTAGCTCAAAAATAGATATAAGATGATCCATTATAAATACCTCCTTTATTGTGCTTAGTCTTGCCAGCATTCTTTTCTTGTTTAGAAACTCGTTATTTCTAAGCTGAAGTCTAACTCTTAAATTATTCTAAGTCATTCCAAACATTTCGTAGTCCACAACACAAATGCCATCCCTTCAGGCAAAGCAGTGTATAGGACTTGGCCCATATTCCTACTCAATCAGCAGGGCATGCAAAAGGCAGGGCCAGCTTCACATATTTGGGATACTGTTACTACAAGTTACAGTATTCCAGGTGTCCAGCTGTACTGATTTGGTTAAAACATATTGCATAACACAAAGGATAACATGTCTTCTAATATATAGACTATAAAGATGTTCCAACTTACCTGTTTATGGGAAGCTTCTCGAACATTGAGTATTTTCCCACGAAGAGGAAATACTCCATATTTGTCTCTACCAACCACTCCCAGACCAGAAACAGCCAGTGTTTTGGCTGAGTCTCCTTCGGTCAGAATAAGTGTGCAGTCTATAGAATTCTTGCTGCCTAAAAGAAAAAAAAAAGAAAAAAAAAGTTATCATCTAGTTAAGAAACACAGAGTTTGCATGTTCCCAAAATAAATGAAAATAAGTATCTTCCAACACAAGTTTTGTTGGACCATACATGGGACACTGACTGCAAAATGAGGATAAGCTATAGTTATAGAATTTTCTCTTTTTCTTTAGGATGTGATTCTCTTATTTGCTAGCACTGTTTAACTTTTGTGTGTGTGTATTTTTTTAATGAATTGCTAGAAAGAATATGAAGCTTACCAGCATCATTGGCATCATCCAGCTTAGGAACACCCTTAATCTTGGTATGTTTCACAGCGGAACATTTCTTATTCAGCTGGTTCTGAGCTTTAAATTTTACCCAGTTTAAGATACTTTCAACAATACCACAGCCAACTGCCTGCAACACAAGAGACTCAATTGTGAAAAAAGCTTTAGCTATGGCATAATTTTAGGATATATATACATTTCTTTTACACTGGCATTAGTTCATAAAGAGTATATTTGCCACATTAAGCATAAGATGCGGCTTTATAGACATCTATAGCTGAAATCCCTGGATACCAGTACTTACACCCTTGATAAATTTTTCACTCAGTTTACACGTTGAGCCAAAGTTCTTTGCCTGCAGAGTCATGTTCTCCTTTGTCTGAGAGTCGAAGGTTGGGTTTTCTATCAAAGCATTCACAAAAATCCACATGTGGTTCTTCACCTGCAGTTAAACAGAAGCATCTTGACCAACTAAACAAGCTCATCTCACAGTGCCCTTTGGCATCTGCATATCAAAAATCACACTGAAAGGAGAACTAACTCAATTATCACTTTTGGGTTTTTTTTTCTAAATTTTTAATTAAACAAAACAAGTTTAGGACAGCAAGTAGACATTCATGAACAATACTAATATGATTGGGGATGTTAAGAAATCAGCAGCTCTCCATCAATATAAATCTGATACTTATGGTGTTCTAATTACAAAATGCAACAGCTAAGAGGAGATTGTTAATTGACTTGAAATGGAAAACTCAAGGTTTCTATAAACGTAATACGTATATAAAATGTACTAATTGTAATAGAAATTTATTATAAATTAAACTATTGTAATAATTCATTAAGTTTCAGTACAATATGCAATAATGCTAGAAGTTTTCTATTAGGGAAACTGAGTTTGTACCTGAAAAGGCTTCACTCCCACTCCATTTTTGTTCTTCTTTTTTACAACTTCAATGAGTTTAGTCACAATCTGGTCAGCTACATAATCAACATGCCTGCCACCCTAAGGCAAAAAAGGACCAAAGATCTTGAGGTGAATCTATTAAAGGTACGAACATTATGATCTTTGCACCTTAAGCAATCACCTATTTTTCACTGACAAATACTTGGAAATACTTCAGAATTTTAACAATGAAAAATTAGCTTGACTAAATAAAGAAGTTACCTTTGTGGTAGCGATGCTGTTGACAAAACTAACTTGCTGGAAGCCTTTTTCACTTAAAGTCAAACACACTTCCCATCGAGAGTTTGGTTCCTCGTGGACAATCTTAAGACTATTACCAGTTTCATCTACTTTGTCTTTTAGGTAGAGGTCCACATAGCTACGGAATCCTTTTACCTACACATAAAAGCAGAGAATTTGTTTACAACAGTGTCTGCAAATACTATAAAGAATCACTCATGCAAATTCTCATTTCACCACATGTAATGACAAAAATTGCTTGAGCAAAATCTTGTTTAAATAACATGAGAACTATAGGTATTATTTCCTTTAAATGCTTACTTACAGGCAATCTCTTTCCATTTAGGAAAACTTTGACATCCTTTGTGGATCCAGCAATATCATATGCTCTTCGAGACATTAGAGCTACAATGTCTTTATCCAGAATTGTCATTTTAAACTTTGACAGATCGGGTTGGAAAGTGATACATGTGTAATCTTCTCCATCAAAATATTTCAGTTTCATTTCACCAGCCTTTCCCATGTTGTCTGTCCAGGTCTGGAAAAAGGAATTATGTGAGTTACATGCCTAACAAGTATAAAAAACTAGCCTAATTTTTAAAAACAGATAGCCAGTTTACAAGTTTTAAATATTCTGATTAAAAAAAGAGTAAAAATTAGATTCTGATTATTCTGCTCTTTTGAATCAAAATTGGCAGTAGTTGTAGCTATTTTGGAATGAAAACTGAGGCTCCCATTTGAAAATCTCAAGTATAACCTTACTGAAATGAGAATTACATCAGGTGCCCATACCTGCTTAAATACTTTTTTATATTCACGGCATGCAGTTTCCACTGTAAATTTTGTGCTGAATATGTTGCACAGTTTGGCTCCATAACCATTTCGACCACCTGGAATTAAGGCAAACAGAGCTGTGTTGTTACATTTGATCAAAACTATCTTAAATAATTCCAGACTAACAAGAATTCAGTCACTTTAGCACAAAGTTCAACACTATAAATGATGATATCCTATAAACCCACAGAGCACTGGAATTAGTGTTGAAATGGAATTCCTCCTGCTCTCAGTAACTGCACCAGTTTCATTGTAAAATACAGCATGGCCACTTCCTTCTGATACACTAAGGAATTCCCTTTTTTTTTTTTCTGCACTGACAGCCCTTCTTTTTCTTAAGGAGAAGAACATCAAGGGACCCATTAGTGCCACCTTTAATCAGAACAGTCATCATGAAACCCAGTAACTACTGCTCACTCACATAGGTGGTTCAGTTCACACATTTAAGCTGATCAAGCTGCACAAAAATATTAGCACATAATTTGGAGATTTCCCTACCTGTGACTTTCTTTTCATCATCGTCATAGTTGCTTGACGTTAATAGCTGTCCAAAAATGAGAGCAGGCACGTAGACCTTCTCCACTTTGTGTTCAACAACTGGAATACCTTTCCCATTGTTCCATACGCTGATTGTGTTATTCTCTCTGGGGGAAAAGAAAGGGTATCTTTAAGGCTAGAAATGATTGAGCTGTGAAATAAATACTGCACATCATCTCTGGGAGAAGGCCACCATTTTATCAAAAGCAAATTTCAGCTAGTGCAGAACCAGCCAGCAGAGGGTGGACAAGTCAAAAAATTTCTTCAGCCTCAGATCTGCGAGGATCTACGTGGACAATTATGTGTGAAAATTATCTATGCTCAATAACAGAATAAAAAGGATGAGAAGGGGAAAATGACAACAAAGACATGTGAAAGCAGCGGTTTCACAAGTCAACACTCATAAGAAACCAAGAGACCTAAGCAAGAGAAATGCTTTTGTAACTGGTTAGTGATGCTACACGAGTTGGCAGCTGAGGAGTTCCAGGAGTTACATTTGATCTAACTTGACTGGGCCTCCACAGAAAACTCTCTAAAGCCTAAGTGCAGCCTCACAGAACAGTGTCTAAAGAAGAAAATCTAACGCACATGGGCTGGGAAGGCACTGAACAAAAAGTGAGGTAAAACTTACGGATCAATTGTAACTTTAATGCATGACATAGCTTTATCCCTCTGCTTGTTGTCTGCAGCATTGACTAGAATGGAAAGATAGTTATTTTCAGCATATTATGTCCTCAGTCAAGGCAAAAAATATTAAGTATAAAGTGCTTTCAGTAGAATGAATACGCAAATTGAAGACAAGATGCTACTAAAAATCATCCTGGCTTGCAAAGATTTGCAAGCTATGGAGATGAGCACTATAGGATAGTGAAAGAGGGAGAATCTGGGCTTAATTAAATTGGTTTTATAACATACAGTGCCGCCATCCCATCTCTTACACACTCAGTAGCCAGAAATAGCTTAGAACAAACTTGCTCATCACTGATCCAACAGATATCTCATAGCTCACCTAGAATCTCATCAAAGATCTTGTACAAGCCAGGCACATAGGTCACATCTCTGCAGTTCAGGCCCACATCTTCATCATAAACCCACATTTGCTGAAAAGAAATTTTTTAAGAAATTACATAAATCTCTAAGTATTTTGTAGATTTCCTACATGCTATTTCCCAGTCGTTGCTGTGCAAGGAAGGGGCACCCAGCACCAGTCCCCAGGTTGCTGGGGGCCCTGTTAGAGACTTTCCCCCCATGCTGGGTGCTCCCTGTGTCCCCCCGTGCCCTGGCCTGTCCGCACCTGGGTCACCAGCTCCACGGAGCCGATGTAGGTGTCGGGCCGGAGCAGGATGTGCTCCAGCTGCGTCTTCTTCTGGTAGATCCGCTCCACCGAGAGCCGCTTCTTGGTGCCATCGCCCTTGGGCACCCGCGGGTTCTCGTCCAGGGGCTGCTCGAGGAGGGAGACAAGGGCGTGAGGGGAGGGGGGACCGGCCACGACTGCAAGGGACAGAGCGGGGGGACCCCAAAGTGGTACCAGGGAGGTGGGGAAGGTCCCCAGGGGCAACTTGAGGGGATGGGGGGGAGCTGAGAGGAACTGAGGGGGGATCTGAACAGAATGGAGGGGGATTTGAGGGGTGGATCGGGGGGAACCGAGTGGGGGGACCAGAGGGTGATCTGAAGGGAACTGAGGGAGGAGGATCTGAATGGAATTGAGAGGGTCAGAGGGGAGATCTGAAGAGAACTGAGGGGGATTTGGGGGGTGGATCAGAGGGTGATCTGAAGGGAGTTGGAGGGAGAGCTGAAGGGAATTGGGGGATCTGAAGGGAACTGAGGGGATCAGAGAGAGGATCTGAAGGGATTTAAGGAGGTTTTGAGGGGTGGGTCAGAGGGGAATTGAGGCGAGGATCCCAGGATGATCTGAAGGGAACTGAGGGGGGGATCTGAAGGGAACTGAGGGGGGGATCTGAAGGGAACTGAGGGGGGGATCTGAAGGGAACTGAGGGGGGATCTGAAGGGAACTGAGGGGGCGGATCTGAAGGGAACTGAGGGGGGATCTGAAGGGAACTGAGGGGGGGATCTGAAGGGAACTGAGGGGGGATCTGAAGGGAACTGAGGGGGGGATCTAAAGGGAACTGAGGGGGGATCTGAAGGGAACTGAGGGGGGGATCTGAAGGGAACTGAGGGGGGATCTGAAGGGAACTGAGGGGGGATCTGAAGGGAACTGAGGGGGGGATCTGAAGGGAACTGAGGGGGGATCTGAAGGGAACTGAGGGGGGGATCTGAAGGGAACTGAGGGGGGGATCTGAAGGGAACTGAGGGGGGGATCTGAAGGGAACTGAGGGGGGGATCTGAAGGGAACTGAGGGGGGATCTGAAGGGAACTGAGGGGGGATCTGAAGGGAACTGAGGGGGGATCTGAAGGGAACTGAGGGGGGGATCTGAAGGGAACTGAGGGGGGGATCTGAAGGGAACTGAGGGGGGGATCTGAAGGGAACTGAGGGAATCTGACAAGCTCAGAGGGGGAGCTCAGAGGAGCCCGGGGGGTTCCCGCAGCCCCGTGGGGCGGAGGCGGGGGACACGCACGCGGAGGGGCGACGAGGGCTCATCCATCTCCATGGCGGCGGCAGCGGCCCGGACAGCAATGGCGGCGCCTTCCCCACTCCGCGCGCGGTTCAAACCTCCGCTCAGCCCGCCGAAACCGCCCGCCAATCGCCGCCGGGGGGCGGGACTCTGCCCGCGCCCGCCCACCGCCCCTCGCCACTCACAGGCCGCCCCGCGCGTTCAAAGCAGCCACTCCGGCCGTGGCGGGGGCGGGCCTTGTTCAAACCTCGCCATTCACAAGGGATATCTGGGTGACGGGCAGCAATTTAGGCCAATCGAGGAGCAAAAGGCGGGGAGGTGGCGGAGAGGCCGCGTCTCTGGCGCTTGCCGTTGGGGCCGCGGTTGCCCGGGTGACGGGCCCGGAACCGGCGCGCGGGGGTGGCCGGACTCGGAACCGGAGGCGGGGGCTGGACTCGGTGGTCGCGCCGGGACACACTGGGCTGGCCCCGGGGACACTTGGACACACTGGGGAGGTCCTGGGACACACTGGGACACACTGTGCTGGCCCTGGGGACACTGGGGCACACTGGGGAGGTCCCGGGACACATTGGGACACACTAGGGAGGTCCTGGGACACACTGTGCTGGCCCTGGGGACACTTGGACACACTGGGGAGGTCCTGGGACACACTGGGACACACTGTGCTGGCCCTGGGGACACTGGGGCACACTGGGGAGGTCCCGGGACACATTGGGACACACTAGGGAGGTCCTGGGACACACTGTGCTGGCCCTGGGGACACCAGGACACACTAGGGAGGTCCTGGGACAGCCTGGGCTGGCCCTGGGGCATGGTGACACACTGGGGAGCCGCTAGGGACATACCGTGACACATTGGGCTGGCCCCGGGGTTGTGCTGGGACACATTGGGCTGGCCTTGGGGACACGCTAGGACACACTGGGAGACTGGGCAGGTCAAAGGAATACACCGAGACACAGTGGGATGGCCCTGGGACACATTGGGCAGGTCATAGGGACATGCTGGGCAGCCTTGGGGCACACTGGGGAGGCCATGGGAGATGCTAAGGACACAGTCACTTGGGGACATATATATATATGTATATGTATATGAATGTACATATATATATACACCCCCCCACCCCCATCCCTGGTGTGGGTATATAAAATACACATATATATTCCCAGATGCTCCGCTGTCCCACCACCACCAAACCCACAGCCTTTCTCCCAAGTTTATTTCCAGGGATGCACAGGGCCGAGCAGGAGCGGGAAGCAGCCGGGCCGGGCCGGAGGCCGCGGGCGCCGCTCCGCGCGTCACCACATGTGCCGGTAGGGAAAGGCCACCTCCACGCACAGCACGGCCAGCAGGTCGGAGCAGTTGCGCCGCTGGGCTCCGGAGAGGCCGCCGAGGAAGCCGTGGTCGCCCAGCGGCGCCGCCAGCCCCTGCGCCGCGCCGCCGCGTCGCCAGCCGTGGCAGTGGCGCCCGCCGCGGGCGCCGGCGCCGCGCCAGGCCAGCCGCAGGGGCCTGCGGACACAGCACGGCGTCCCGGCAGCGCCCCGGCAGCGGGGGACGCGCGCCGGGGCGCAGGGGACGCGCCGCGGTCGCTCGCTCACCACAGCGGGTCGCTGAGCACGTCGCGCCCGTCGAAGGTGTAGATGGGCACGCGGCGGGCGCCGGCGCTGGCGGCGTCCAGGAGGGAGCTCCAGCTCTTGGCCACCAGCTGCCCCTGCAAGGGGGTGACGGGGGGACTTGGGGTCCCCCATGGATCCGTCCCCGAGGAGGCGACAAGGGTCCCAGGGGTCCCAGCTGCCCCGTGGATCTGTCCCCAAGGACATGATGGGAGTCTGCGGGTCCTAGGTCCCCATGGGTTTGTCCTCAAGGAGTTGATGGGGAGCCCGAGGGTCCCTGGTCCCCCATGGATCCATCCTCAAGCGGGTGACAGGGATCTTGGGGGTGCTGGTTACTCCATGGATCCATCCCGAGGAGGTGATGGGAGGGTAGGGGTCCTGAGTGCCCCAGGGATCCAGCCCCAAGGTGGTCCCAGGGGTCCTGGGTCTCCTATGGATCCAGCCCCAAGGTGGTGATGGGGGTCCCAGACCCCCCACGGATCCATCCCAAAAGAGGTGACAAGGTATCCTGTGGATTCCAGGTGCCCCAGGGATCTAGTCCCAGCCCCGGGGTGGTTGCTGCCCCCTTCCACAGGAGGTGGGAAGCAGAGGGAATTGCCAGCATAATCCTGGCAATAAAGACACCTGGGCAAGCTGGATCCGGATGCTTGGGAAGGGAAGGGGATGAGGGTTGCTGGTGTGGAGCCAGCAATGAGCCGGGACGGAGAAGGGAAAGTGGAGCCCGCGCAGCTGTGCGAGCTCTGGCACGGAAAATGCTCGGGATGGAAAGTGGAATGGGAAAGGGGAGCGCGGGGGCACCTGCCTTCAGGTTGACGACGGGGAGCGCGCGGTCCGTGCGCTTGACGATGGAGGCCAGGTCCTGGGTGGGAGCCGCGAGCAGCGCGCGGAAGGTGCCGTAGAGCCGGGCCTCCTGCGACTGCCGGTAGCACTGCAGGTCGGCGCCGCGGAGGCCGCTCATGTCCCCGGAGAGCGGCGCGTTGAGCGCGGCCAGGCGGAGCTGCGGGCGGCGCGACACGGGTACCCCCGTGCACCCCGGCCCGGGCTCCGCGCCGGCAGCCCGGAGCAAAGCCCTGCCCGGGCCGCAGGGCTTCCTCCGGGCATTCCCAGCGGGATGCGGAGCAGGTTTCCTGGCTGGAAAGCCAGGCCTTTTCTCCTGGCAGGGCGCAGCAACCCACATCCCCACTCCCAAGGCTGGGAAGGGGCTGGGAAGCGGGGCAGCTCTTACGGAAGGGATCCTGGGGGCCACAGTGGTTGGCAGCGTCTGCGGAGGCCTTGTGCCCTTGTCCCCGTGCGCCTGCAGGGAGGAGACTCTCGTGCTGGACGCTGCTCCCTGGCAGCTCCTCCGGCATCCCTCCCTGTGGAGCATCCCTCCTTGTGCAGCTTCCCTCCTTGCGGAGCATCCCTCCCTGTGGAGCATCCCTCCTTGCGGAGCATCCCTACCAGCAGAGCATCCCTCCCTGTGTAGCATCTCTCCCCATAGAGCATCCCCATCCATGGAGCATCCTTCTCCATGGAGCATCCCCATCCATGGAGCATCCTTCTCCATGGAGCATCCCTCCCTGTGTAGCATCCCTCCCCATAGAGCATCCCCATCCATGGAGCATCCTTCTCCATGGAGCATCCCCATCCATGAAGCATCCCTCTCCACGGAGCATCCCTCCCTGTGTAGCGTCCCTCCCCATGGAGCATCCTTCTCCATAGAGCATCCCTCTCCATGGAGCATCCCCATCCATGGAGCATCCCTCTCCATGGAGCGCCCCCATCCATGGAACATCCCCATCCATGAAGCATCCCTCTCCATGGAGCATTCCTCCCAGCGGAATCCATGGAGCATCCCTCCCTGCGTGGCCTGGCGCTCACCAGCTCTTCCGTCCGCACCGTGGCCGGCAGTGGGGGTCCCGCACTGGGACCTTCGCTCTGCACCCGCTTGGCCTCCTGCGCAGGAGAGGAGGACGGTCCCTCTGGCACCGTCCCCGCAGCGAGCGGAGGGCCAGGACATCCCGGGGAGCCCGCGGCTCCCAGGAGCGCAGCCGCCCGCCCGCTCACCTGGAAGTGCGCGGGAGACGCCGAGGGGTCGTCGCCGGCGAAGAGCGACTCGGAATCCGCCAGCTGCTCAGACAAGAAGCCCGCGGGGCCGCTCAGCGCGGGGCCGGACGGGCCATCCCGGGGGATGCTCCGGGCCGCGCAGTACCAGGAGGCGGCTCCAGCCGCGCGGCGTCCGCAGGAAGGCGCTGCTGCCCTCGCGCACGTAGACCAGGCTGCCCTCGGGCACCGCGGCGCCCGCCGCCACCATCAGCTCCTTGGAGCCGAACACCCACGTCTGGCGCTGAGCGAGCGTGGAAGAGCCGTGAGCAGCCCGATCCATCCCGATCCATCCCAGTCCTGTCCCATGTGGGGCTGCCGGACACCCCCGCTGCCCTGAGCACCCACCCGCAGATCCACACGGGCGTCCGGCAGCTCCGTCCGGGAAGCGTCGGTGTCTGCAGAGTGGAGGGGGGTCACCGCGCAGCCCAGCGTGTGGGGAGATCCCGTGGGAGCCGGTCCCATGGGAATGTGGTGTGGGTGTTCCCAGGAGGCAGGATCCCACTCGGAACACTGGGAAATGCCCTTACCTGCTGGCCAGGCTGTGTCGGCGCCTGCCTGTGAGAGCAAACGGGGTCTGTTACTGCTGCACTGGCCCCGGGAGCGGGATGCACCGTGCATGGAGCAGGATACGCCATGCACAGAACGGGATGCACTGTGCATGGAGCAGGATGCACCATGCACAGAGTGGGATGCACCATGCATGGAGCAGGATGCACCATGCATAGAGTGGGATGCACCATGCATAGAGGGGGATGCACCATGCACGGAGTGGGATGCACCATGCACAGAGCGGGATGCACCGTGCATGGAGCAGGATGCACCATGCATAGAGCGCGATGCACTGTGCACGGAGCAGGATGCACCGTGCATGGAGCAGGATGCACCATGCATAGAGCGGGATGCACGTTGCATAGAGTGGGATGCACCGTGCATAGAGCGGGATGCACCATGCACAGAGCGGGATGCACCATGCACAGAGCGGGATGCACGTTGCATAGAGCAGGATGCACCATGCATAGAGCGGATGCACTGTGCATGGAGTGGGATGCACCATGCACGGAGCAGGATGCACCATGCACAGAGCGGGATGCACCATGCACGGAGCAGGCATGGCACGGCTGTGGGCATCCGAGGCTCCCGCTTACCGGCTGCTTGCAGGGTTGCTGGGTGCGCACGGGGTAGACCCTCTGCAAACCGAAACAGGGGGGATGTTGCGGGGTGCCCCTCGCACCATGCATGCTCACACACATGCGTGCAAGCACAACCACACGCATGAGCACCAACCTCCCTGCGCTTACATTGAGGTAGAGCAGACCTGGTGCTCCGGGCGGGCCAGGGGGGCCAGGAGGGCCAGGATTGCCGGGGGGACCCCGAGGACCCTGTGGTAAAGAGGGTGCAGAGATGGGATCTTTGGGAGCTGCGTCTGCAAGACCCCACGGGTGGCACCCGCGGGCCCCGGTCCTCGCCCCCGGTCCCGGTTTGGCTGGCAGCGTGAGCTCACGTGCGGGATGAGCGTGCCGTAGAGCTCGGTCTCTTTGCCGTTCTGCGGGAAGAGCGAGAGGATGGAGGCCGCCCCCACAGCGGCCCTGCCAGCTCCGTCTATCCCCCCGCCGCCCGCGGAGCCCATCCCGGCGCTCCGGGACTCACCGGCGGGATCTGCAGGGGCACCCAGGAGCCGCCCGGGCCGCCCGCGCCGGTGAAGGGGAGGTGGTGGCCGGGCTTGCAGCCGTGCTCTCCGTGCTCCCCGTAGCAGCAGCCCTGGGAGGGAGGCGGGATGAGGAGCGGGCGCCCCAGCCCCGGCCAGGGAGTCTGCCTGAGCTCACAAGTGAGATGAGCTGGGCCAGACTCAGGCAGACCCCCCCTTCCTCCCCAGGGCTTTGGTGGGAAGGCGCAGGGCGGTCCCTGCTACAAACCCGCTCTCCGGGATCTCCTTTTTCTCCCTGGAAGGGAAGCAGAGGGGCCGTGAGCCCCCGGCATGGGGGGGTCCGGGCAGCGCGGCCCCCGCTCCTGCCTCACCTTGGGCCCCGGCGGCCCCGCTGCTCCGTGCGGCCCGGCCCGGCGCGGGTCGCACTGAGGAAGAGGAGGGACGGGCTGGAGCGGCGCCGGGAAGGGGGCGGCCGCCCCGCCGGGCGCCTCCGGGCAGCCGCGTCCCCTTGGGGGGTCACTCACCCTGGAGTCGCCCGGTGGTCCCGGCGGCCCCGCAGGGCCCGGCATGCCGGGGGCGCCCGTGTCGCCGGTCCGCCCGGGGTTGCCCGGCATTCCCGGCAGTCCGTGCTCGCCCTTCTCGCCCTGCCAGGCACAGTGAGGGGCTCAGTGCCCGCGGCCCCCCCGGCCCTACAGGGATGGGATTGGGGGCCCAGGTGTCCTTGGATGGGTTCCTAGCCCTGCTCCGGTCCCCCTTACCTTCAGCCCGGGGAATCCGGGCTCCCCTCGCAGTCCTGGTTTGCCGGGGAGCGACGGGGGTCCCACAGGCCCGGGGGGTCCTTCATGCCCGGGCATCCCGGGGGGGCCTTGGGGGCCTGGCAATCCTGGCGCTCCGGGGGGCCCGTCCGGTCCAGCCGAGCCCGGAGCACCCGGAGGCCCCTCGGACCCTGGGAAGCCGGGCGGCCCCAGCGCCCCGGGGGAGCCGGGGGGTCCAGGCTGGCCCTCCCGCCCGGGCAGCCCGGGGGGCCCTTCGTGCCCAGGGTATCCAGGGGGGCCGGGCGGGCCGGGCTTCCCGGGGGCTCCGGGGGGTCCTGCCTTCCTCCCAGTGCTGGATGCTCCCAGCTGCTCCCAGGAAGGAAGGGGAGGGGAGGGAAGCAGATGGTGAGGGGACAGATCCACCGGCATCACCCGCCGGCACCGGCATCACTCCAGCTCTGGCATCGCATTCCAGCCCTCACCTCCTTGTCCGAGCCCTCGGCAGGGCCGGCTGCTCCTGGGGGGCTCCTGGCTCCTGGAGCTCCCGGGGTTCCCGGGATTCCCGGGGGTCCCGGTGGCCCGGGGGGGCCCCGTGGCCCCTGGGGCCCTGGCGGGCCTGGGTGTCCCGTCTTCCCTCTCTCCCCAGAAAATCCCGGCTGGCCTCTTTCCCCTGGAGCCCCTCGCTCGCCCTTCTCTCCCTGTTGGGAAAAGCCAGAGCCCAGTGCGCACCGGCATCGCGCCCCGGCAGGGAATGCCCAAGGAGCTGGAATTTCCCCGGGCAGGTCCTGGAGCGGGGGCAGTACCTTGGTGCCGGGGGGGCCGGGGGGGCCCGGCCGCGCGGGGCAGACGCACTGGGAGCCGTTCTGCAAAGGGGGGTGTGAGGGGTGCGGGGGGCCCGGCCGGGTGCCGCACGGTCCCCCCCGCCTCGCTCACCTGGGCAGCCGCGGTGGCACCGGGGGCCAGGGGGCCCCGCCGGGGCAGCCCCTTTGCCTGCGGAGGAGCCGGGATGAGCACCGGGACGGTGCGGAGCTCTGCCTGTCCTTGGCCTCATCCGGGGCCCATCCCCATTCCCATTCCCATCCTCATTCCCATCCCGTCTCTGTCCCCATCCCCACCCCTGTCTCATCTCTATCCCTGTCCCCATCCTTGTTCCCATCCCATCTTTGTCCCCATCCCCATCCTCATTCCCATTCCATCCCTGTCGCTGTCCCCATCCCCATCCTCATTCCCATTCCATCCCTGTCTGTCCCCATCCCTGTCTCATCTCCATCTACGTCTCCATCCCCATCCCGTCCCCGTCCCCATTCCCATCCCGTCCCTGTCCCTGGTGGGTCCCGCTCCCGCTGCCACCTGGATCTGCAGGAACTCCTCCTGGTCCGCGCTGCCCTCAAAGATCTCCGGAGCGGCCGTGCTCTGCTGGGGCTGTGACAGACGGGAGGGGACAGTGGCCGTCAGGGGACAGTGGCCGTGGCCACCGCAGCCCCCACAGTTCCTGTTCCACGAGGGCGGAGGAGTTGCTGCCTCTCCCGTAGCCCAATGGGGGTTTCCAGAGGGGCCGGGAGAGCAGGGAAGCACCGGAGCATTCCCCGTGGAGCCGGGGGCACCTGGGCGCGCAGCGAGGCCCGTCCGGGCGCCTTGGCGGCCGCCTTGGCGAGCGGCTCCCGTTTCCTGGAGTTGGTGGCCAGGGGGGGCTTGTTCAGCAGCACCTTCCGCGAGGGCTCCGCACCGCCGGCATCGGCGCCTGCAAGAGCCGAGGGCGGCGGGCTCGGAGGCGGCCGGGCCGCGCACCCGGAGCCGGCATCTTCCCCATCCCCGGGCACCTACCTGCCCCCCGTGCCCGTGCGGGCAGCGTGGGGGCCTCCGCCGTGGGCTCCTCGTCGTCCAGGCCGTAGAACCACTGGGCCGCTGCGGGCGGCGGGCGGGCAGCCAGTGCCCAGAGCACGCACAGGGTGCGCAGCAGGGTGCAGCCGGGGGACACGGTGCCGCGGCCGGGGGACATGGTGCCGCGCGGGCCCCGCCGCCGGCCCCGGCGGTTATCACGGCGGCCCCCGACACGCCTCCGCGCCCGCCCCGCGGGACGCATCCGGAGGGGGCTGAGCCGGGCGCCGCGTCCCAAGGGAGCCGGGGGAGGAGATGGCACTGGAGCAGGGGCGGAAAGCCCCGTGCAGGGCATGGGGATGGGGACGGGGAGCAGGGGGCACTGGCTGGGCTGCACGGGGGTCACGCTGCAGCCTGCGGCATGTGCAGTCCCCGTGGGTGCAGGTTTTGCACCCTGCGATGGGTGCAGCCCCCATGGGTGCAGGCTTTGCACCCTGCAGTTGGTGCAATCACCACAGGGGCAATACCTGCACCCTATGGTGGGTGCAGCAACCTTGGGTGCAGCTATTGCACCTGCAGCGGGTGCAGTTGTGGCAGGGAGGGCTCTGGCCCCTGCACCCTGGTTTGAGGGGAATTAGGCTCTCCCCAGCTCCAGGGAGTCCCGCAGAGCCCAGAAAAGCCACGTCAGGAGCGTTGGGAGCAGCGGGAGAGCAGGGCTGCCCCATGCACCAGCACCCAGCAATTTCCTCAGCTCTAGCGCTGCAATCTTGGGGCAGGAGGACAACATGACAGGGGGCTCAGGACAGACCCCCATGTCCCCAGCCCCATGCAGCCGTCAGGATGGTGCAGGGCCGGTGCTGGGGCTGAGCGCGGCCCCGCTGCGGGCTGCCCTGCAGACACAACAGTCTGCCTGGCGCGCGCTCCGCGTGCCAAGGCCTGATAAGGCCCCAGCAGGGCCAGGCACCTGTTTGGGTTTGGCCCCGGGCTTGGACACTGTGTCAAGGCTGGCGCCGGTGTCCCCAGTCAGGGCCACCGCACGCCCCAGCGGGACAGGGGCTCCGGGGCAGCCCCAGCGCTGAGAAGGGGTGAGGGGGGGACTGGTGGGTGCGAAGGGACACGAGACCGCAGGGCTGTGACCCCCCCTCAACATCCCCGCCGCTGCGATGCTCCCAGGAAGAAGAGGGTGGTCTGAGGGCTCCCAGCACCACAGCCAGTGGCAGTGCCACCCTGCAAGTGCCGTCACCCAAGCTGCGAAACGCAGGGACAGGGGCTGCATGTGGTCACGCGGGCGGCTGCCGTGCGCTGGCTGCGCGCGGGGATGACACCAAGTCCTGCATCCGCAGGGCCCAGGCCGAGCTCCCGACATTGGGAACGATGCCCAGTCCATGCCACAGGTCTGTGCTGTCCCCAAGCACAGGAACGGGCTGCTCCTGGGGCCCACGGCGCCCCGTGGCCATCCCTCAACGGCCCGTGACATGAGTGCTGCAGGTCTCGGCCACACACCCAAACTCAGTTCATCCCTGCTGCCAGGGACCCCGTAGGAGAGGGGTCCCCTCCTTGCCGAGCAGGGACGTGTCCCTCTGTCCCTGTGCGGGGACACACAGATGCCTGGGCCCTGCTCCCCCAGGACTGTTGCTGCGCTGGGCTGCGCTGAGCGGCTGCTGCTTCCCCGGGATGCTCCGGGCTCCTCTCCGCAGCTCCCAATGTTCCTGCATAGCCGCTAGGTGCCGGCAGCTGGCAACTTTTCGGGCCCGTGTGGTGCTGGGTCCGGCGGCAGTGGGGCCGGGAGGTCTTCAGCCACTGGGGCCTCGCGGGGTCATCCCTGGCACCCACAACGGCTGTCCAGAGGGGACATGGGACCTGGAGAGAGGCCACGACCACCCGGGTGACCAGAGCCCCAGGGCTGTGGGCACAGGAGGGAGACCAGTCCCCCCTGGGCAATGTTTTGGGGTGACCCTGGCCCCATTGGGGGACATTTCGCTGCTAACGCCTTTGCTCGCAGGCTGTCCTTGCTTCCCTGTCCACAGTCTGTCCCACGCTGAGGTTGCCCCACAGCCGGGCACCTCTGCAGCACCTTGCTCATCACCAGGGTCTGACCCTGGCCATCCCCCCAGGGTCCCCAGTTCATCCCAGTTGCTCTGGGGACAGGTCAGGCCGTGGTGGGCAGGGGGACGCTGGCAGCAGAGGGGCTACACGGGGGCTGCAGAGGGGGGACCGGGACCGGCGGCCCCAGAATCGGAGCAGCCTCCCCGGTGCTGAAACGGCCTCCCCTGCTGGCGGAGCAGCCTCCGCGGTGGAGACACTGCCCTCCCGGTACCGGAGCAGCCTCCCCGGGACCCAGGAATCCCTCCTGGTACCGGAGCAGCCTCCTGGGTCGCCAGGACGTCCCCCGTCCCGGTGCCGACACGGCCCTCCCCGCCGGCGGAGCCGTTCCCCGCGGCCCGCAGCGGCCGCCCCGACGGCGAAGCGGCGCCGCGCGGCCCGGCCGCTGGTCCCGGTGCCGGTGGCGGCGGCGGCGCGGGCGGGGCGGCCCCGCCGGTGGCCCCGGTGGCGGCGGCGGGAGGTGTGGCCAGGGGGCCGCATAAAGCGGCCGCCGCCGCCGCCTCCCCGTGGCCGCCGCCAGCCCAGAGCCGAGCCGGGCCGCGCCGCGCCGGGCCGCGCCGGGCCGCGCCGGGCCGGGCCGCCTGCAGCGGAGTGCGGGCGCGGAGCGGAGCGCGGCCATGCGCGGGGCGGCCGGGCGGGCGCTGCTGCTGCTGGCGGCGGCGGCGGCGCTGGGCGGCGGCGAGGACGCCATCCAGTGCCCGCCGTGCTCGGCGGAGCGGCTCGCGCGCTGCCGGGCGCCGCGGGGCTGCGCGGAGCTGGTGCGCGAGCCGGGCTGCGGCTGCTGCGCCACCTGCGCGCTCGCGCGCGGCACCGCGTGCGGCGTCTACACGGCGCGGTGCGGCGCGGGGCTGCGCTGCTACCCGCCCCGCGGGGAGCCGCGCCCGCTGCGCACCCTCATGCACGGCCAGGGCGTCTGCACCGACCTGGCCGACGTGGAGGCCATCCAGGAGAGCCTGCAGCCCCAAGGTAAGGCCGGGCCCGCACCCCTGCCCGGCCCCGGGCTGGGCGCCGCGGTCCATGGGCATCCCTGGGCCCTGGGCCCGCTCACTCTGGCACCACGGGCTGTAGTGCCCAAACATCCCTGATCCTTGGTCCTGCTCGCTCCAGCACCGTGGGCTGTAGTCCCCGAGCACCCTTGATCCTTGGTCCCGCTCGCTCTGGCATCACTGGCTATGGTCCCCGAGCATCCCTGATCCTTGGTCCCGCTCACTCCAGCACCACAAGCTGCGGTCCCCGAGCATCCCTGATCCTTGGTCCCGCTCACTCCAGCACCACGAGCTGCGGTCCCCGAGCATCCCTGGTCCTTGGTCCCGCTCACTCCAGCACCACGAGCTGTGGTCCCCGAGCATCCCTGATCCTTGGTCCTACTCACTCCAGCACCACGAGCTGTGGTCCCCGAGCATCCCTGCCTCCCGGTCCTGCTCGCTCCAGCACCGCTTGCCCAGCACACGTAGGAGCAAGGCAGGGTGTGGGCTCAGTCCCCAGGGTGGGATGAGCTGGAGATGCACCCAGTGCTCCCGTGCACAGTTGGGTCCATCCTTTGCAGTGCTCCGAGCGGCAGTGCCATGACGAGTGGCACCAGGAGAGCCAGCCCTTGTGCCAGGCAGGACATGGTCAGTGCAGGGGGGATGACGTGGAGCGCCCGGTGCTGGCAGGAGGGCACTCGGGGTCCTGCAGTCGCCCACACGTGGGGATGCTCTGCAGCACCACAACCCCCTGCTCCCTGTCCAAGGGCTGCTGAAGGTGGCTTTGGCAGAAGGAAACAGGAAAGAGGCCTTGGGCATTCCCCCCAAGCCGCTGGCACTTGGCTGCAGGCCAGTGCCATGACAAGAGTGGCATAGGCCAGGAAAGCTGCAGCAGAGCAGCCACCCTGTCCCTGTCCCCATTCCAGTCCCGCTCCTGGGTGCAGCTTGTTGCATTTTCGCTCCCTTTCCTGCCAGGCATATTCGGCCATGGCCCTGTGTGTGCCGAGGAGTGTCCCGCTCCTGGTGCCAGGCTCAGCCGCACCGCCCGCTCGGGGAGGCCTCCCGGCACAGCGAGGGGAGCAGCGTCCCGCCGGGATGGTCCGTGGGCAGGAGAGCAGGAGCAGCCGCCCGCACGGCCCGGCAGTGCCAGGCCCGGTTGTGCTCCGGGGGGAGATCCCGCCGGGAGGCTGCCAGATGCAGCAGGATGCTCCACAACCGGGGTCCCCCAATTCCTGGGAGCAAATCCCCAGGCTGGGCCCATTGCTGGGCCACGGGGGCTCATGGTGCCGTTATTCCTGGCACCGGTGGATGTGGGAGCAGGTGCTGCCGAGCGGCACCCGGCGTCCGCGCGGGGCTGTGGCCGGGAAGCGGTTAATGCGTAGCGAGAACTGCAAACACTTTGTGGGGCGCCAGGAATGCTGCATTCCAGGGAAGAGCTCCGAGGCATCGGCGGGGGCTGGGTTGGATGGTGCTTTTGGACAGGCTGGACAGGGGCTCCCTGCTCTGCGGTGGCCCCGGCCGGGCTGCACCGCTGGTACCTGGAGCCGAAGCCGGGCCTGTCCCAGTGCTGCGGGCCGGCGCCTCTGGCATGCCTGGACGCTCTGGGATGCGGCATCCCGGAAAAGCTGAGGAGTTTTTTCCCAAGCACATGGCCTGTAGCGAGGAGTGGTTTAATGCTGGGTGAATAATTGTGTCCAGGGAAAACTGACCCACTTGAAGCTGCAGAAGAGATGGATCCTTTCCCCATGCACAGGAATGGGGCACCTGGCCAGGCCAGCAGTGCGGGCAGGATGTGCCGGCCGCCTTTCACACTGCTCCAGTGGATTCCGTCCCCCATTTCTGCCTTTTTTTGCAGGTTTTGCAGGTTTCTGCATTTAGGATGTCTCCTCCTCACCTGGGTGTAAAGAGGCTAAAGCGTTTCCCAGCCTGGCTTGGTCCCGCGCGGCCCCAAGGTGCCGCCTGCTCCGCGGGACCTCGCAGAAACGTTCCCGGCATCTGGTTTTGCTTAAACCGCGCGCCGTGACGCAGCGGCCGCGGGCAGCGGGGGCTCCGGGCGGCCGCGCGCCGGCGTTGCGACACGCTCCGCGCTGGCCCCGCGCCGCCTCGGGTGCCGCGGCCGCTGCGGGACGGGGCAGCGGGGGCGCCGCGGGTTGCGTTTCAAATTTCAAGGCCCTGAGCCACTTCCTGGAAAAATAGGACATATTAAACAAAAAGCAAACAGCCCCGAGCGAAGGAGCGGGATTCGTCCGCAGGGATTTGCCGTGAACTTTAGCCAGGCCGCCAGGCTGTTGCGCGAGCCCTTGGCGCGGGCGCCAGCGGTCCTGGCGGTTCCCGGCCCCTGTCCCGCTGCTCCGGCATGGGAACGGCTCCTCTTTCGGGAAGCTTTTCCCCTTGCTTGCTGCTCTGTCGAGTCCAGGGCTGTGCTCGGGGGTCCCATCCGTGTCCCTCCTGCTGGCAGCCAGGGATGTGGGATCCCTCTGGCCCATGTTTGCAATGGGAAAAAACGTTGTTTGAACCAAACTCAGGGCTTTGATGGTGCTGGAATGAGCAGAACCTGCAGCTTTTGGAGAAAAGTCACTTGCTGCTCCTGCAGCACTCGCGTCCCAGCTGCGGACGTCCACGGTCCCTTCACCTCCCTGTTCCCAGTGCTCTCTGGGGACACGGGTGACCCCAGAGCCCAGGGCATGTGGCTGGCAGGCCCTGTGCAGCGCAGGGCAATGCTGCGATAGGAAATGCACGGAAGCGAGCGCAGGAATGGCAGCTGGCACAAAGGGAGCGCTCCCGGGAGCCCTGTTCAAACTGGCGGGAGCACACGGGATGTTGCTGACCCACTGGCTCTGTCCTTGCAGAGAAGGAGGAGATCGAGCACCCCAACAACAGCTTCAGCCCCTGCAGCCTCCAGGACCGCAAGTGCCTGCAGAAGCAGCAGGCCAAGCGCGTCGGCAACGGCAACAAGATGAGGAGCAGCGGGAGCCACCGCGAGGAGACCCGGCCCATAGTGAGGAGGGGACGGGGAGGACGGGAGCGTGGGGGTGCCGGGGCGCTCGGAGGGGTCCCGCTCAGCACCGCGGTCCCGCAGGCGCAGGGCTCGTGCCAGAGCGAGCTGCACCGCGCGCTGGAGCGGCTGGCGGCGTCGCAGAGCCGCACGCACGAGGACCTCTACGTCATCCCCATCCCCAACTGCGACCGCAACGGCAACTTCCACCCCAAGCAGGTAGGCGAGCACTGGAGGGGGGCGCTCCTAGGGGAAGCGGGGCCGCGATTCCGCCCGGGAACGCCGGCCCTGACGGAGTGCGCGCCCCGCAGTGTCACCCGGCGCTGGACGGGCAGCGCGGCAAGTGCTGGTGCGTGGACCGCAAGACCGGCGTGAAGCTGCCCGGCTTCCTGGAGCTCAAGGGCGACCTGGACTGTCACCAGGCGGCCGACAGCATGTGAGCGTCGCCGACGGGGCCCCGCTGCAGCGCCCGGCGCGGGCGCACGGACACGACGGCGCTGCCGCCTGCTCTGGGATCGCTCCGCCGGAGCCGGGAGCAGCCCCAGGCTCCTCCGCGCCGGGGTCTCGTCTTTGCACCTTGGGCTTGGTCCATTGAGCAAAATGGGGCGAATCTCTGAGATGCATCGGCTCCGCGAATGCTAGGGCCAGGGCTGGTGCAATGGCTCCTGCCGGGAAAAAAATCACTATTTTTGTAGATTTTTACTTTTTTTGAAGTGCTTGTGAGGAGCCGGCCAGGAAGGCCACAGCTGCAAGGCTTTGGAGTGAAAAATGGCTGTTTTGGGTGTGAGGAGAAAGCTGCCAAAGACCCTGCAGCTGCTCCAGCCCCACGGCAGCTCCGCTCCTGCTTCCCGAGGGGCTCCGGAGCGGGCGGCCGGCGGGACAGGCTCAGTGGCCCCGCGCCGGGAGACGTTTCAGTTTTAGTGAAGCGCTCGGGCTGGGACGTTTTGTGCCGTCTCCCTGCCCCGTTTTTGCTGTATTTCCACCCATGGCTGCAGTGGTGGCGGCCACCTGCCCCGCGCGTTCCGGCACCGCCACCGTGCTCGGGCTCCCTCTGTGTGTAGCAAAGTCCCTCTTCTACCAGTAAACTTGAAGCTTTGTATTGACAAAAAGGAGAAAAAGGAAAAAAAAAAAAAGATAATTGCCATATTTAATTTCCCTGGTTATTAGTGCGTGCCTATCTCGTGTGTTTGATCTTTGCATCACTACTAGAAGCGAGAGCAGCCCCACGTGAGCAGGGGGCACCGTGTGGGGCTGGGGCCTCGGCTTGGTGCGGGGACACGGGTCCCTGGCCACCTCCGTGGTCCCCCGGGTGTGGGTCTGCAATGGGACCAGGACGGTGCCAGCCTATAGCCACATATACCCACACTTAGCACTGCCTATACGCACACTTAGCCCAGCGCACTTATATGCTCCATGTGTGCAACCAAGTGGCCGGCCGGCGGGACATCGACCCCAAGGGGACCCAGGTTTGTTACCAAACGGCTGGATCTGTCCCTTGGAGCTGCCACCATGGGCTGCACTTCCAGGAAGCCTGGACAGACTCTGGAATCCGTGAGGAGCTCAGGGAATTGTTCTTTTCCTGCATCAGGTGGTTTTGGCCACCGTGTCCGAACTGATGCTCTAGCTGCATTTCCCAGGAAAAGGGCTTTCAGCGAACGTGGGATTCCAAGTGCTGAGAGGGAGGTTGGAGCCGAGCCGCTTCCCTCTTCCAAAATCATCTATTACCCCCTTACCCGGGAAGCAAACCCCCCTCGTGGCTGGTTGTAGGACGTTTTGCAAAGCACCTCTCCCCCCGGCCCCGCAGCCCCTGCTCCCTCCGCGGGAGCTGCGAGAGCTCGGAGGGAGCCGCAGCTTTGGGAATGCTTCGGGATGAGCCGGATCCAGCCGCAGCCTCCGCCTCCCCGGGCGCCGGCTCCCCCGTGGCCGCGCGCGCGGGAACTCGGGCCGCTATTTCCAGCGCTGCCAAGGAGCTGTTTCGCTTGGACGCCGTTTCAAAGCCTCGCTGGAGGATAGCGACTTTTTCCTTATGTACAAGCATACGTGCACTTGGCAGCTTAAGAGAGCAAAGCAGCGCATTGCAATTGCTAAAAATCTCTGTCGTGTTTGTGGTGAGATAAACAATCCACTGGTTTATTGAAAATGCCCCTAAGCCGGGTTCATTAGCGCACAGGGCCCCAGTTCAGCAATCCTGGGTGCAAGGGAAGCGACGGGGAGGAAGGAGGAGGCGCTGGATGCAGAGCGGCTCTGCCCGCTGTAACCCTGCAGCGGGGCGAGAGCTTCAGCTGGGGTAAATCACAGCAGCCCCGGCCTCCACGTGGCTGCGCCAATTTACGTCAGCTGAGGATCTGGCCCAGCTCCGTGAAAGTCACATCCAAAACCCCCCTGTTTTCCTGTCAGGGAAATGTCAACATTTACTTCTCAGCTTATCGCGCCGTGCGGAGGCTGAGCGAGCCTCTACCCCGCTCCGCGGGAAAGGGCAGGAGCACGGAGCGGCACCGCAGCGACAGCTCTGCCCCGGGGCCGCTTCCTGCTCTTTAGGGAAGCACGATTCCCCCAGCAGGGCTACTGGTTTTTACGGGCTTTGATTTGCAAAGCTGCCTTCTGATAAAGCTCTGTCCCCAAGGTGGAGGCATCTCCCCATCTCCATCTGCTCTTGGCTGGGGAAGAGGGGGGTGTCCGGGCAGATGCTCCAAAGCAGGGAACCCGGCTCCCCCCTGTGCCGCCCCTTGGACCCCCCAGAGCCCGGGCAGCCCCCCCATGCAGGGAGAAATCTGAGCCGGAGCCGGTGAGTGCTCCATGGAGGGAGGGAAGAGCGTGTGCCAGGCGCCGGAGCCAGCAGTTTCGTAAGGCGGGCCCGGCTCCGGCGCACACGCGCCAGCTCCGGCGCCAGGCCCGGCTTTCCACATGTTGGGAGCCGGCTGCAGTTGCCGGTGCAGTGAACGCTTCCATATGATTCCTCGTGGAGGCCTCAAAAGAACATCTGATCCCAGCAGAGGCTTCCAAGAACAGAGCAGCGAGTATAAAACCTTTAACCGAAACTCTCGGCACCACGGTATGTAACAGAAAAATATAAATAGGAGCTGTTGCCAAAATGCAACCCAGAAGCGGGAAAAAGTGAGGAATGGTCTCAGCAGGACAGGGGCAGCACCAGCCCCACAGTCCCAGCGTTCGTGTCCTCTACGGGCCTGGCAGAAGCTTTCTGACAAAGTCGATGACAAGGGACGCTGGCTGCACAGTGTCGTACTCCGCAAACAGGTGACAGAGGTTCTCCGAATCTGTTTGGCTTTTGGCCACAAACCCAAAGATTCTTTAAAAAATAAAGAGAAGAGAGAGTCTAGCTTAGCTTGCCCTCAGGAATCCAGAGGAATATGCTTGAACTAGCCCAGCCACGGAGCAGAATCCCAGCCCCGGCGCTGCCTTGGCCCGCTCCCCAATCACGTTTGCTTGGAAGGAAAACAATTGGGACAAGGATTTCTGGCAAGACCTCCCCAGCTGTGAAAAGTTTCTTGAACGTAAGGTAGAGCCAGATCTCGGCTCCCTTCCCGGGGCCAGAGCAAACAGGCAGCAGGTTATGGGATTCACACAGCGCCCGCGCGGTTCCCGCCGTCCCGCGCGCGGCTTACCTGGAGGCCCGGCAGTACTTCTGCCACCTGAAGGAAGAGCAGGGCAGGGTTAGCTCACAACAGTGACACTCATGCAACGAGCCGCAAAGTCAGGGCTTCTGCTCAGCCAAAACCCCACGGGTTCAGCCAGGGCGACAACGTGGGAGAAGGGGGCAGAGGTGGGTGCTCAGCCCAGGACCCCGTGGGCTCCGCGGGCTCAGCCTGGTGGGGACAGCACGAGGACCGGCACCGCTCACCAGCGCAAACCCCCCGGCTCCCCAACTCACTTTCTGTTCTCCGGATCCATCCCGCAGAACCTGATGGAAGCCAGGGGATAATGTCTCCTGAAAAACACCCTGTTGGGAAGCGGAGGAGAACGGCATTAGTGACGTGCTTGGCAAGGCCGGGGGACTCATGCCCTTTACTGTCAAAACAACAGGTCGAGTGACTTATGACATGGGTTTGTCCTAGCAGGCCACTTTTTTCTTGATAAGCTGCAAATCAGCAAGTTGGCAGAATAACGGGCAAGAAGGAAGCTGGGCTCATAGCTGAGGATTGAGGAACGAGCTGCAGCTTCACCAGGCCTTTAACATCCCTCCTGTTCCTTCCCGCCAGGAGCTTGTCCCATCGGAGCCCCGCATGCCCAGGGCCCTCCTTACTTCCTCTGGATGTCGGTGAGCGTGATTCCCTGCTCGGACGCCTTGAAGTGCACGAGGGTGGGTGTGGGCAGCGTCTCCAGCTCGAAGGTGCTCGACACGGCCTTCTGGATGGCCGGGGCCGCCGTGAGCGTCTCCACCGTCACCGAGTTGAGGTACAGGACGTTGCACACTGCAAGGACAGCACAGGGACAGCTCAGTGGCACGAGCACCGGGCACACGCACAACACCCTGCGTAAGAGCACCGGGTATCACCGTGCGGAGCTGGACACATTTCCGGAGGGTCAGATACAAACTAGAGCTTTAGTGACGCAGAAATACTTTACAAATTTATTTTGGTTTACTTTAATTCTCTGCACTAATTGTTTTAAAAGTCAAAGTTTTAATTTCCGGTTTCTGAATGTTGCATTTGGATTTTTTTTTGTTTGTTTATTACATATTTCCTTTAATGAAAAGCAGAAATGCCCCAAGCTGACTAACTGTTCAAGTCCAATCTAAAACATGACATTTCAGTCTGACTGCAATGTTTAAAGGACTGTTCTAGGTCAAACTAAACTTTGCAGCTTGCCAGCTTATTCCTCAGAATTTCCAGCAAAATTTAGCTGTTTTGGTTCCCACAACTACGCCGTGACCTGTCAGCGCTGCCTCCTCCCCATCACTCCGTTCTCACCTGGAGCTGCCTGGTGACTGGACACCAAGGTGCAGGAGGGAAGCAGAGACCTTCTCCCCTTCCTGCAATTCCTAAGCATCTCCCACAAGACCCCAGTGCAGGGCAGCTAAACCTCGCAGAGCTTTGGGGTCTTTTATGAGGCTTGGGAACTCCAGAACTCTCTTTTCAAGGCTGGAGCTCAAGTTTGGGACAATTCAGCTGTCGTTTGGGCAAAGGGCCCCAATCCTTTCTCACCAGCAGTTTTCTGCAGTAGAGACCCCGCGGATTCTGGAGCCCAGTCGGGGCTATTCTCCCCATCGGCAAGATCTGCAAAAGCAACGAAGAGCAGTGCTGGTGTCCACAGGGAAATTCCTTACGCAAGGGATAGGAGCACAACTCGCAGGCTGTTAGAGCAGTAATTCATTTAGTTCTCCATCCCCCTCTTCCGTGGCTCTCCTGGCTTGGTTTCTCTCCGATGTCCCTGCTCCTCCTCTCCCAGCAGCCTTCATCCCCGATGTTCCCACCTGGCCACGCTCCATCCCAGCGAAAGCAAACGGGGACCCCGGTTCCCTGCTCCGGCTGCAGCCGGAACAACCAGCCCTGCTTCCGTAGGGCTCCCGCGCGGCTCAGCCCCGTCCCCGCCGCTGGAGCAGGGAGACAGCTCCGAGTCCCTCTCCCGCCCGCGGCGCCGCGCCGGGCTCCTACCTCGGCCGGGGATGCGGAGGCGGCAGGGCAGCGCCAGCGCGGTCATGGCGTGCTGGTACACGAAGGCCGAGAGGCTCCCTGCAAGGCAGGAGCACGGGGTCGGTCCCAAACGTCGCGCTCGGAGCGGGGTGCGCGGAGCCGGGAGCCCCGCGCCCGCCAGCAGCTTCGGGAAGATGCTGGGGTTGCCTCGTCCTTACCGAAATACAGCTGCTCGCTGGCGCCCTTCAGGTGCACCCCTTTGGCGGAGGACTCGATGAGGAAGTGCCGGACCAGGTCACTGCTGTCATCGCCTTCAAGCCAGACAGGGGCAGCATCAGCACCCGCTCCGAGGCGGCTGTTTCACACCGGGGCTCCCGGGGCAGCCGTGGTGCGGGGCTCGCGGTGCGGGGATGAGATCCGCACACACGGATGCCTTTCCCAGCCTCTCCCGCATGCGGCTTTGCAGCTCATTGGAACCCAGCGCCGCTCAGCCCGTTCTGCTTCCCACCCCGGAGCAACCCGCCTCGGGAGCGAGCGCCTGTACCTGTCTGGCTGCCAGATGGAGGGACGGGGACCTTCATGGCCAGGCCAAAGGAGCCCCGGTACGACGTGCTGTCCCGCACAACGAACGTGCCCGGCTCCTTGTCCTTCAGCAGCTGGATCGCTGTTGGAGCACGGGCAGGGCATGAGCCAAGCAGCACGGGTGGGAGCTCCCTGCCCGCGCTCCCACCGGGAACCCTTCCTTGGCAGCAGGAAGGGGAAACCAGGGGAGGCTGCTGAGCCCTCACGTCCCCTGTGCAGGTACCGACCCCAGGGCTGCTCACCGAGGGGCTCAATGCAGCAACTGCATTTCCTATCTCAGGGGCCCCGGCTCTGCCCCTCGTGTCACCCGTGCCTGGGGGTCCAGGGACCTGGGCTCTGGGGCTGCAGAACGGAGCTGGCCCCTTTCAGAGCCCTGGTGAGCAGTGTCACTGCTACGGCAGTGGGCCAGACCATCCAGGACACGCAGGGGACATGGGGCCATGGCTCAGCTCACATCTCTCAGCCTTCTACCCTGCTTAGCGAGCAGCTCTGCCCATGCCCACCAGCCCCCAAGAAGTTTTTCATTGTCACCATCAAGGCACCCCAAGGCCACAGCACTGCTTGGAGCAGAGCTCACAACTGTAGAGGAGCAAATTCCACTCCGAGGAGCAGGCAGCATTCCCACCGATTTGCAGAGAGTGAGTTTAATATGAGATTATACCAGCAAGGACACTTGTGTTACCTTGTTCCCTGGTTATGCTTGGCTTGAACCAGTATTTCGATGTGTCCATCACAAACTTCATGGTTGGTTGCCCATCTCTGGGGGGACCTGCAAGAGACGCGACTCCTCGAAGCACAGCAAGGAACATGTCCCTCTGCGCGGGGACAGATGTCGGGCATCAGGGAGATAAACCACGAAGACCTTTGCAGCAGACACTGCTGAGGAGAACAGAGCCCCAACAAAGATGTTTCTCTTTCAAGCTGCCAAGGGTTGAAGTATTTTTTTTTCCAATCCTTTTGATCAGAGCTTCCTCCCTGCTACTCACAGTGATTCTTTTTGCACATAATTATCTTTCTTGGCTGCTGCGGCAGAGCTGGGGGGCAGCACACGAAGTGTCCCAGCAGCACCAGGCTGCCCAGCCCGCAGGAGACCAGCGGCCCATGGGGATTTTCACCAGCTGAGAATCTGACCCGCTACAGCCCTCCTCCTTTTTCCATGAGAATCCCAATTAATCCCTGAGCCCCAACCGCTGTCTCTGCTCATCTCCCCCAGCCAACAACAGCCCTGTTGTTCCCTCCAGTATGGGGGACCTTATAAAGCCTGGGAGTCTTTTGGTGCCTTCCAAGCCTCCCCGCGCACACATTTGAGTCCCCCCAGCAGTGTGACATGACAACATCGTGGTCCTTGTTCTCGGGGGCTACAAGCGAGTGCATCCGTTCCTCCCTCCGTGGGACCAGGCCACTTCTGCCTGTTGACCCTGCGCCCCAGGACCTTGGCGGGGGGACACCAGGGCTGGGAGGTGACTTACTGTCGGGGACGCAGGAGAGCAGCGGAGCGGAGAGCGCGTTGTTCAAGGCGCCGAGCCCCGGGCAGGGGCTGCAGCCGGGAGGAGGGCTCTGCTTCGCCGAGGCCGGAGGGCCCCCGGCCGCGTGTCCTCGCTCCAGGCAGCCGTTCACCAGCAGCACGGGGACGTCGGCTGCGGCGCCCAGGAGGGAAGGGGGGCAGCTGCTGGCCTGGCCCTTCTGGGCCGGCGGCGCGCTGGCTTTGGGGGAGCAGGTTGACCTGGGCTGCGGGGAGCCCGGCCCGAAGGCGTCTCCGGCGGGAGATCTGACGCTCGGGGAAGACGGGTAGGGGCTGCCGAGGGACCCCGCGGGGGACGGGCACTCGGCCGAGCGGCTGGCAGCACAGGGAGCATCCGAGTCATCGTTGGGGAGCGAGTGGGTGCTGCTGCAGGAAGACACAGGGTAACAGAGAGAAGAACTGGATGAGTTGTGTAGACTGCAGCACAGACCAGCCCAGGGCTACAAGGAGAGCTCAGCCCTGCTCCGACGGTGTCCATCCTAGGGCGTCCATCCTGTGCCCCCTTCATTCCCCATCCCTAGCGGAGACACGAGGCTGCGTTTACCTGCCGAGGATGTAGCTGGTGTCGGAGCCGGGGCTGTTGGAGAGCAGGGAGACGCCGCTGCTCCTCTGCTGCGCCCTCAGCACGTGCAGGGGCCTCAGCAGCGCGTCGCGGGGCACGCCAGGGCTGCAGGAGACGCCGTCCGGGATGGCGATGCTCTCCGAGCCCAGCGGGCTGCACAAGGCCACGCCGCTGCCGCGGAGCCCCCCTCGCTGGGGCAGGGGGCCGGGGTCCTGCGGGGAGCGGGAGAGCGGCGAGCCGGGCGAGCCCTGCAGCAGCTCCGCGCACTTGGCCCTGGCTGGCGTCATCTCGATGTACTTGAAGTCTGGAGGGAGAAAGAGGAGGCCGGAGTCGCTTGGGAGCTGCGTTCTGCAGGATACACAGGTCCTCTCCACGCTAATAGTTGGGGCCGCAGTGACAAGAACACAAGCACCGTGTGGGCGAGAGGGGCCCAGCCCAGTGTGGGGCTTTAGCTTAGCCCCCAAAAGGTCTGATTTCTCACCCGATATCAAGTCACAGTGACCCACCCCTGGCAGGCGCAGGAGGATGGGTTACCTACGGTCACATCTGCTCGGAAGCCCTGGCGAGCGCCGCGCGCCTGCCGGGACCTGCAGCGCACGGCGGGTGTTTCCTCCAGCAGCACCTGACTCAAGGGAAAAATATCTGGCTGCTCCCTCCAGGGCTGACATCAGGTTCAGAGGACGCCCGAGGCGGCCGCCGCTTCCCGGGGAAAGCGCGTGTCCCCGCGCACCGGCCAGAGCCGCCCGGGAAGGTGTCCCGGGCCCGGACCCTGCCCGCGGCCACGAGGAGCCGCGTGGGACAAGGGTGACCGCAGGGCGTCCGTGTCACCAGCGAGCACGGAGCAGCACGGGGCCGGCTCCCTCCCGCTCCCATCCGCAGCAAAACCATTTCCCAGGCAGTTCCTGTGTCCATGTCCTGCGGGTGGGATTGGCTCCGGCTTCCCTGCAAAGGGATTTTCACCCACCAGTTCCTTGAGCAAGGCCATAAATTCCCATTGAGCTCCAAGGTGCCTCTTAAGACAGAGACTCTCAGCTTTGATTTAAGGACTTGCAGCTATGGCAATTCACCTCCTCCCCAGGGAACTTTTCCAGCGGTTAATCACCTCCACTGCTTACACTGTCTACCTTAGTTCTAGTCTGAACTTGTCCAACTTTGTTTTCATCTCCTGGATCTTGCTTTGCCACGGAATTCACCACAGTTTCTTGCTCTTGTTCTAAAGTGTTTGTAGGAGAGATTTTTTTTTTCCTGCAGCAATTAAAGAACTCATCTTAAAAATCTTGAGCTTCTTTGCAGTTAGTTTTATATGCCTAAATCCTGCCCTAGAACCTAGTTGAAAATATCCAGCCTGGGGAGAGCAGCCTGCTGCGCCTTGCCAAGCTCTGCAATCACTGTTTACTGTAAGGAACAACCAGACCTCTGGGGCATAAGTTTGATGAGCAGGAAAAGCACAAGCCTGTACAAAGTTACTCTTTGAGCCGCTTCTCCAAGCCAGCCCAAGAGCAGGGCTGGATCGGCAGAGTTTGATGGGATCAGAGCTGCAAATGTCCCTGTCCCTCACCCCGTGTCCCCTCAAAGGCAGCAGCGGTTCCTGCAAGGCTCCGGGGAGGCTCGTGGCCCGCACCACTTGGGTATCCCCGTGCAAAGACCTCGTTACGAGGTTTTGGCCGATGCTTTTTGTCAGTCTCCCTCAAAAGGGGAGAAGGAAACTTGGCTTTTAATCATCCTTCATAGAAATAACTCAGAAGTGTCTGTGCATCGGGCTAACAAGGCTCTTTTGCCTCCGGTTTTGGAGTTTTTTGCTTATCAGATGTGGTTAAGCCTTAAATATTTGCTCAGGATCTTGGCAATTCTTTCAGCAGCAGAAGGAGTGGCAGAAGTCCCACAAAGGCCAAGTCCAACTCTCACGCAAGCTGAGAGGGCTGATCCTGTTCTCAAAGAACGATTAGGACCAGGGTAATTTGTCTTGTATAACTACGGCACCTCGTACGCAAACCCTCCCTCGATGGAAAACTTGAGGCCTCAGCATACTTTCCACTAGGCAAGAACAAGTCCACCTGGGTGCTCCTGGGGCACCATTCGTCTCCTACCAGCCTCCACAGCACCCCTGTTTTGAGGGAACTCCCCCCATCTGCAATTCCTGCACTTTCCTTTAAGGTAATTCACTAAAAGGCAATGGATTTGCAATCAAGATGGTGTTAGAGAGCAAATAATCATATGTACCTATAGATATATACAGGTACACACACACACACGCAAATTATCTACTTCTGTTTTCAGTTCTTCACAGGCTTGCACCTTCTCACCACAGGCAGAAAGGAGAGGCACAGAAATTATTCAGGAGGTGCAAGGGGGACCGTCCTTCCCTGCGCATCCAGGGGAGGAAATGGAGCCGATTTTCAGAACCACTTGCACCCTCGCTACCTCCTTGGGAGCACAACCTCCAAGCCCAACACCTGGAAGAGGCACTGGAACGCCTCTAAACTCACCCGAGGAGCAGGGAATTGGCCTTGCGCTTTGTTCCAGTGGTTTGTCTGCAAGGCCACCCCTGGGGTCCCCGAGGGGCTGGACGCACGCGTGCCGCTCGCCCCGGCGTGCCGCTCGCTCCGCTGCGCCCTCGTGCTCCTCAGCACCTGCCTCCCTGCTCACACAGCAGCTCCCTGCATCCCGGGATGCCGCTCAGGAGCTTTGGGACATGCTCAGTGTCCCCCTCTAGCTCCACACTCCTCTTGCAGGAGCTTTCACGAGGGCTCAGGGCAAGCAGAACTTGTTTCAGGCTTTCAATATCCCGTCATTTGACCCTGTTCTGAAACAGATTTTGGGGATGTTTTGCTATCTGAAGATGCAGACAAACAAAAGAGGTTTTCAGGAGCCCTAAGCCTGCATCCCTAGGCACATCAGAGGGATGTTCTGCACCAGGAGATGCGCTGGAGTCTGCTCTGTGCGACACGTGCCGGCCGGTAACGCTGCACGAGAGGGGCAGGCCAGGAAGGCTGGAGCAGCATCGGCACACGCAGCACAGCTCCAGATTGCAGGGACGGCAGCCAGCTGCTGCAGAGGGGGCACACGAGGTGCCCAGGCAGGGGACAGGGGCGGGTTTGCCCTGGTGACGCTCAGCACTGTGCGTGCCGGAGATGCTGCCGGAGGAGCGCGTGGGCCCTGCAAAAGGAATCTCCCTTGCAAAATCATTTCAATTGGAAGAGTTGAGTAAAGATGAGCACCTCAGCCCCAGGCTTTGGAAATCTGGCTTCGAATCCCTGTGCTTCCACAGGTCAAGCGTGACTCCGGGAAGGCCCCAGTGGCCTCTTGCAGAACTGGGGCTCTGCTGCGAGGTTAAATGCACTGCAGACATTGCACGCTGAGGTCAGCGCCTGTCTCTAGTCATTCATGGTAATAACCTGGATTAGGAGTTTTCAGTCTAGCTCCTCTTGGGAAACACTCTCTCCACACACAGGCAAACAAGTATCAGGCTGAAATAAGGGCTGTTCTCAGCGTTCCTTCCAGCTCCTGCTGAGCTAGCTGGACAGGAGACAACTCAAAGGTGATCAGAGCAGGGCCACCCAAGTACATGAGCCTGGACGCACAAACTACTCACCTGCCCCTTTGTGCCAAGCACTGATGTGACACAAGAGGGGAGAGCATCCCTCACGAGACATCAGCTCCCTTTACAAAAACGGGATGCCAGCAAGGCCCCATTTCCAGGTCTTCCCCAGGACACAGGAACTCACTTTGTACATACCAGGCTGTGGCACGGACAGCATCACTCCTTGGACTGAGATAAATTGTCTTTACCATGAGCTAAGTTGGCTCTGCTACATGAGGACTTTTTTTTTTGTCTCACCTGTTGCCTCTGCATCTTGTTTCTTGGTCGCAGCAAGGTCACGCTGAGGAGCAGCTCGGGGAGCATCCTTGACCGGCGCGCACGCGAGCGGCTGGAAGGTTGGATCGATTTCCAGGATCAGCTGGTTGAGGCTTTCTATCGATATATCCAAGGTAGGAGACATCAGGGGAGCATCAGTATCCTCGCTGGCGTCCCCCTCCTTCGCTCGACTAGGGACATGGGCTCTCTCCAAAGAGGCGTCCTGCTGCCCGTTCCCCTGCGCGCGGGCGGCCGCGTGCTCGCAGGCAGGCTGGCTCCCGGCCCGGGCTCCGTTGGGAAGCAGAGGGACCGGCTCGGCCCAGCCGTCCGCGGAGTAGTAGGCGAAGGGGGCGTGCAGGGCCGCGCAGCCCGCGCAGCCCGCGGCGCGCAGCCGCTTGCCCTCCTCCTGCGACGCCACGCACACGCTCTGCCCGACCCGCAGCACGTGGCTCGGGATGACCTGCGACATGTTCTCCTTTCTGCTTTGACAGCTTAGAGTCCAAAGGAAACCTCCTCTGCTCCGTCTTCAGGATACGTTGGCCACGCGCCTTCCACTCCCAGGGACCTCAGGCCCTTTCTTCAATCCAGCAGCTCAAATAGAAGAATCTAAGGAATGCAGAGAGGGGAACGGTTAGAGAGGCAGCTCCGACTGCTGCAGAGAGTCTGCAAGGAAAGGGGTTTGGAGTGCAAGCCTAGAACCCAGCTCGTAAGGAAAGGAGCCGTTCTGGAGTTTCTTTTCCACTCAATTCCAGCCCTCTGCTCCCAGTGTCACTGAGCATTTGGCAAGCACGAGGAGGTTTAATCCTCAACAGGCTGCAAAGATTTTTCCATATCCTGTGCGGATCCCTAGGTGTAATGCATGCAAACAGTGGGCTGCACTTAATAAAACATTTGTCCCTTCCTGCAGCAGCCTGGAATGAGTGGCTCCTTTCCTCGGCTATCGCAGATTGATTAAGCATCGAGTCAGCGGATTAGGATGGAGACACCGAGGGCGGGCGCCTGCGTCACGTCTGCGCCGTGGTGACTAACGAGCGCTGCCACGGGCTGCCGGCCCCTCCGCGGTTATACAACCTGCACGGACCTGTCCGCTGCCCAAGCAGAGGGACACTGGGGACACGGGGACACTGGGAGAGGAGGGATCGCTCTGCACGTGGTCCCACACGCGGCTCCGCAACATTCCCGGGATGCGGAACGGGCTCAGAGCAGGTCCCGCTCTCCCAGCGTGACTGCGGCATGGGCAGAAGTGCAGCGGAACGCGAGATACGGACGGAGCCTTTCTTAAATAAAGGCGGCAGAATCACAAAGCACAAACTAGATGGAGGAAATCTGGATTTTCCCGCGGGAGGAGAGGTCCCTGGCTGCAGCAAACACCCGCGGGACAAGGCAGCTTTTAATCTACGTAGGTGCGGGCGCAGCGCGCCCGAGCAGCAGCACGCCTGGCTTCCGCCCTGCCCCGAGGTCTCGATCTTCCTCACGTCTGACGCTGCCAGAATTAACCCCACGCCTCATCGCTCCTCACAGACAGACTCCGAGCGGGATTTGAGACTTGGCTGCAGCTCTTCTGCTAGGAAGAGTCTCGGAGGAGGAAGAGGAGGGCACAGCACTTTGTACCCGCATGGCTGCTGGACGCCAGCATGAGCAGCCCCAGGACGAGGGCTGCCCACGGGCATCAGGGCTGCCCAGGAGCAGGCAGCAACAGCAGCAGCCTCCGGCACGGGCTGCAGATTGGGAGCCAGGACCGCCTTTTCCATGGGCAAGGGAGCAGTGCATCCAAGTGCGATGCCCTTCGCTCCAGGAAGCGACTACTCGGCTGCAAGTTGGGCTTCCTAATGCCTGGAAATAGACTCCTGAATAGAAAAACCCCTAAAATGAAGGAGCAAAGGGGTCATAGCTGAGCTGGAGCATCCCATAGGATGCTGCGCACGGACGCAGAAGGTCTGGCCAGGCTGGAGCCCGGAGGATACCTGGAGCAGCAGGGTGCACAGGGCCAGGGCTGTGCTGGGACAGCCCGGCTCCCAGTAACGCCCACGGGCAGCCTGCCCTGCTGTGAACCCGCCAGGCCCCGGCCACGTGGAACCGAGTCCCATGTGCTCCGTGTGCCCAAAGCCCCTGTGCGTGGCTTCCCCCGGCTCCAAGGGCCTCCGCAGGGAAAAAGCCACATCCTCAACCCCACCACGCTGATAACGCTGCCCCCCTGTTTTACTTGGGGCCAGGACACTCTGGCACAGTTCCTTGCAGCTCCGAGGCACCACGGACCCAGTGTCCGAGCAGAGGGCTGGGAGCAGCAAGGCAGCTGCCAAGTCTGGGCTGTTTCTCCTGGAAACGTTAACCCTGGACACCTTCCGTAGCCACCGGCTGGGAAAGGACGGAGACGCCAGGACACCAGGGCTCCGCTAGCTCCTTACCCCCCTCCAGCCCTGGGGGGCTGCTCGTCGCTGGAGTCGGGAAGGCCGTTCCCATGGACATGGGAGCAGCGGCATCATGTAGCAAACGGGGGGCAGTTCCCCCGCCAGTCTCCGTGTGCCGCGTTTAAGCAGTGGGTTGAAGACAAGGGAAGCTTCTCCCAACCTTCCCAGGGCAGAGGCAGGAGACCCCACACGAGGGCCCTGTAGGGCACTCATCTCCCGCAGATGGGTGGGCAAGAAGGCGATTGCTGACAAAATAAAACCTGGAGATCCCTGAGCAAAGTCCAGACCTCAGCCATGAGCAAACCACATCCTCGCTACAGCCCCCAGCCAGAGCAGCCACCGCCAGGGCTCTCCCCAAGGCGGCAGGACCGCTCGGGCAGGAACCGCCGCGTCCCGGCGCGGTTGAGATTTGTGGCGGGTTCCTCCCAAGGCACAAGAAGAGTCATCAGCCACATGTAAAGCCGTAGCAGGAAAAAAGCGATGGAAGAAAGTGATGGAGGAGAGAAACAGATACAGCTTGCAAACAGCAACAGCATGGCAGACTGAAGGAAAAAGAAAGGCTTGGAAAAGCACTGGAAAGGCCAGCGTGGCCAGTAGAGCAGCTCTCTGCAGGTACCTGGGCTGCAGTCGATCGCTCCTGCTCACAGCTCCTGCAGCGGCACCTCTACCAGCACCTCGATCTCCCAGAACCCGCGCGCGGGTGACTCCGTGCAAGGAGCGGGTGCTCCGGGAGCCCGGATTTAACGGGATCGCGGTCCCTCCCACCGGGGCCGTCCCCCCCGCGCAGGGTGCGGCCGCGCTCAGCCAGGTGCGGCGGGACAAGGAAAAGCCGCCGCGCCGGGGGGACGGCCCCGCGGAGGCAGGAGAGGCTCCTGCGGCTCCCGCCGCCTCCGGCACGCGGGCTGGGACTCCAATATCCTCCTAGGGAAGACGCGGGAGACGGGAGCGCTTGCGGTCACCCCAGGACACCGGGTAGATCTGCTGTCCTCGGTCAAGAGGAGCATCTCGAGGTTCCAGCCTAGCCCTTCTTCATCACCTCTGCGATGAAGGTGGCGGCCGTGAGGATGGCCGAACTGAGAGCAAAGGGTAAAAACAACCTCCCACCACATCAAGTCAAAGGGCAGCAGTAAATGCCTGGGGCTGCACAGGCCAGGCTGGAGAGGAGCAGGTTTATCCCCACCTGGGGGACAGTCCTGTGACTTGGGCGTTATAGGGAGCAAATAAAAACTTTAAGGTAACTGTCTCTAACACCTGCTTGCACAGAGTCCAGCCCAGAGCAGTGTGCCTGGCTCCTGCATGTAGCACTGCTGCAATGGAAGATAAGGAATCCCCAAGCCAGTCTTCGGATCCCTGTGCACTCTTCCTCAAGGATTTCTTTCCAGGTTGAGCAGGCAGAGCCACATCCTCCTTCAAAAACCATACATCTGAAATATCCTTCCTTCAGGGAGCTGCCTACTCTGCTGACCAGAATTGCTTTTGGTTTACTGCAACATTGCTCCACTGTTAAGCGTCTCTTTGAAATGTCCGATTTTATCAGGAAATCCACCCCATAAACTGCCTTCCTCGCAACACCTTGATCTCCCTTTACAATCTCCCCGATGTCGTATTTACCGTGAGCCGTTGGGTGTTTCACCTTCCTTCACATCCCTAGGTAAACAGTGTTGCACCACAGATGCTCAATGGGTCATAACTGTCACCACAGCCCCTTGTCTTCTGCAGCAGCCCCAGGGTCACTACATTAGTGAGGAACCTCCAACACCATCTAATCCTTGGGTTGGCAAAACTCAGTGCTCAAGGAGCAGTATTTATAAGCAGCTGGAGGACAGTCGTTACCACTGCTGCAAGCACATCAGCACTAAGTGCATCCAGCTGAAGCGAGGGGATAGGAGACTTAACCGGGTAATGACTTGGGTTAGGTCTCAAGCTGAGTGGTTTATTCAGTGCTGTTGTTCAGGAGTTTGCACCTAGTTTCATCCCAGGGGTCTTGGGGCTAGGAGCTGCTTCATGCCTGGTTTGAAAGCAGGGGGCAATCAGAGCAAACAGGGCAGCCATCCAGGCTGGCATCGCAAACCAGGGCAGCTGCCATCACCCTGCCACCTATTTCTCAGCAATAAATAAATAAATGCAAAGATGTTTGATGTTCTCTTAACACCCTGTCGGGTTTGCTCACGGCTTTAAGCGGCCTCTCTGTCCCAGAGCGATGCAATTCTTTTTCAGTGGGTATTGAATTGTTACTGCTATTGGCACTTTTACAGCCAAACTGAAATCCTGGGTTGCTTTTCCTCTGTTGCTTTCAGTCCGCAGCGGAGGCACTCGCGACTCGCTGCTTTTCCGTTTCCATTGTGTAAGGCGCTCCGAGCTGTCCTGGAGGGGCCAGTTGCTATAGAGAAAGGCTTGTTTGCTGCCGTCCTTCCAACTCCTCCCTGGGCTCCGCAGCAAACACAGACACAGCGATGCTGCAAGACCCTCAGGAAAAAGAAAAAAAGAAACATTTTCCTTTGGCTTCGACTGTGCTGGTTTTGCAGCGAAGCCAAGACATCCAGTGGCTCTTTCGCCAAGTCATTAGCTCTTCTTTGGACTCTTGAGTGTGTGGGGAAGATTAACAGGAAAAAGTGAATGAGGTGGACGGAGGGCTTGTCACCACACCAGGATATTTTACGCCAGCCTTGATGTGTCACTGAACACTCCTTTTGCTGCACAGGTGTAAGAACGGGTTTGTATTGGGATAGGTTTGTATTAGGACATTTTTATCCTTATTTTGACCCAAGTTATGCGGATCTCACTTGAGATGATTGCTATTCTAAGCAGGGATGGTGATGGAGAAGCACATGCCAATCTGCGTGTGTCCTTACGCGGAAAATCCTGCTGGGTCCATTTCGATGTTCCCACCTCCAGGGTCCCAAGCAACATAGTGTTATATACACAGATGTGTATATAAAGGAGGAGCAGGAGATGGCACTGGGACCTCTCTGTCTCTATCTCTCTACAGGGACGGGCGCAGCCTCAGAACAGGATCGCTGGCCACGCGGAGAGGGGCCAGAAGTGCAAAGGCTTCTTTGCAGAGGAGCCCAGCCTTCCCTATGGAAGCAGGCTGGGAAAAGAGGGAATGAAAAATTATCTTGATAACAAGAGAGACAGACAGATACACTCAGAACCATGTAGGTTTTATAAACGTAGGGTTACTTCTTTCTGGAATTTGAACAAAAAAAATATACAGATATCAATGAGCTGACTAAACATAAAAGAGCCTTTTCAGAGGAACAAATACCGGTTATGAATAAGACTTGGGAATGTTTCCCTGGAATGTGCACGTGCTAACGAGGAGGAAAGGTTAAAAAAACTCCCTATTTGTCACTTGTGCTCAGGCCTGAAGATTTGCTGCTTGCCTAAGCGGAGGGAAGGACCCAGCACCTCTGAAGGACACGGGCTGGGGAGCAGGGAAGGCGCCGGGTTGACGTCAGGCCACGTGGCGGGGCCGGGAACCATCCTCCAGGATGGTCCAGAATCCTCTTCTTTACCCTGGGAAGCCCCGAGCTGCATCCGTGGCAGAATCCTCGACGATAGCCTTCGTTATCTCCCTGCCTTTTCATTTCACTAACGAAAACAGACCTGATTGTGTAACCCCAATTTCTCTGAGCACAGCCCTACCCAGGGCAGGTTTATATAACACCAAATTAATTGGACAGCTGGAGAAAAACAGCATGATTTCTGCGCTGGCACTGCCCAACCGAGCGTTGCTCTGCCCTGCATCGGACGCTGTGACCTCCTCCCTCTCACTGGGGGCTCTGCAAAACCTCTCAAAAACCCCCGTGTGAAACAGCCCTCTGAAAGCGCTTGGCCGGGCTTTGGCACGGTGGCAAAGTGCTGCGGTGCAGGGGACAGGACTCCGAAGGTCCAGAACTCCAGGCAAGGCAGGACACCTCCGGACACAGCCAAGGACACCCTTTTATGAGGAGAGGCCGAGGGAGCTGGGCCTGTTCAGCTGGAGAAGAGAAGGCTGAGAGGGGACCTGAGCAGTGTCTAGAAGTACCTCAAGGGAGGCAGTGAGGAGGATGGGGCCGGCCTCTTTTCACTGGTGGCCACCGACAGAACTAGAGGAAATGGCCACAAACTGAAGCACCAAAAGTTCCACAGGAACTTAAGGAACAATTTCTTAACAGTGAGGGTGCCAGAGCACTGGAACAGGCTGCCCAGAGAGGTTGTGGAGTCTCCTTCTCTGGAGATCTTCAATCCCGCTTGGACGCAGCCCTGTGCCACGTGCTCTAGGTGACCCTGCGTGTGCAGGGGTTGGACTGGATGATCCCTAGAGGTCCCTTCCAACTTTAACCATTCTGTGATTCTATGATTCCAGCATGGGGACGCGTGGGCCCCACATCCGCAGCCGCTCGCAGCGCTGAGCCCAAGCGTGACACCTGCGTGAGCCCGCGGTGCCAACGGAGTGACCTGGAGCTCCGGGCTCCTGTTGGGAACGTGCTGGGGTGAGAAGGGCCCTTCTCGGCTCTGTCAGCCCCCAGACATGCTGTAAGAGCCACGTGTCTCCTGCGGAGCCCTCGCTGCTTCCTAAGCCGCTGTCAGGTGAGTCACCCTTGTTCTTGGAACAGCAAAACACGTTTGCTCAGAGCCGTGACGAGGCCCTCCAGCTGCCCGGAGGGAACATTAATCAGCCTCCGTTTATGGAAAAAAAGGACCTTTTGTTTTCCAGGCCTCCAAGATAAAATTTTGCAGGCTCCAAAGGGAGCCCCTGCCGCCGGGTGCCGGGTCCGAGCGCAGATCGAGCGCCGCGCGCTGGCCGTGGCCTCCTCGCATCCGCGCGCTCCCCGTGCGCCTCCATGCGTGCGAGCGCTCCAGGGGCTCCCAATGGCCTCCTTCAGGGAATTATCTGTTTCTGGAGGGGGAGCACAGGGCAAACTCCTCCTGGTTCAGTCCCAGGTCACAATATAACCCCGCTGCCCCAGGATATGCACCTCTGGTCAAGGTTTGCTTTTCCCTAGCTGGGTAAATTAAAGCCTGAAAAGAGCACTGAGTGGCTCTCTGCAATGTGCATTTGCTACTTGCAATTGCTCTCTAAACTGCAAAGTGTTGAGCCTGGATCCGTCCGTTCCCACTGAGCAAGCCCTTGTCCTGAGGTGGCTTTATGTGGCCAGGGAGCAAACGTCCCCGCGGTGACAGCGGTGTCCTGCGGGGCGGTACGTGATGCTCCGGCCGGCGGAGGACGTGGCGGGGCAGCCCGGGCCGTGCCTGCACGTAGCACCTGCCCACCAGCAGCTCGGATGGCAGCGGCCAAAACGTTCCTTAGCAGGCTCCGTGCAGGACCCACCCCGGATACACCCGTGAACAACCCCGCGCTTATGCGAGACGCCGAGTGAATCACGGCAGCAGCCCGCGTGGCAGCTGGCGCTTCCCCAGCGACGCATCCCGGGCTGTGCCAAACACCATCTTCTCGCCGCCCGTTAGCAGAGCCCTGCGCCGGCGCCGCGGCCACCTCCGCCAGCTGAGTCACCGCGAGCGAGGCCGGCGCTCGCCGCGGTGCCCGGGGCCGCGCACCGGCACACCGGGCACGCGAGCACCTCCGCGCGGTGCATCCCCTTCTGCGCGCACTGGTGGCATTGCAAGAGGAGAGGGGTTCACCTCCCAGGCGCAGCGGTGACAGCTTTTGGCTAAATCATGGAAAGTTTTCCTTCTGCACAGCAAGAGACTTGCAAAGAGGCTTGTGAGGGAGGGTGGAAGAAGAAAAGGACATTAAACCCAGACCTTGCCACTCAGCCTCTCCCCTGGACCATCCCTCCTCCTTGAGAGCTGCATTTTAAACCAGTGCTGCCTCTTCCCTCCTTCAGCAAGGACATTGCTGCAAGCCCAGGGTAAGGGAACTGAGACAGCTTTTGTTCTTCAAGCTGGCGTCTTCGTTATCAGGGTGAAGCCAACAAGAACAATGCTTTCCACACTTTCTTTTCCCCTCTATAATCAGTGTTGTTTGCTCATGCTGCAATGCCCCAAGCCACTAACTGATAGGGATTGGCAATTCAAGGAAATTGCACCCATATTTGCTCAACGGAAAAACCTGCAAGCCCCACTGCAATGAGGGTAGGGAGAGGATTCTGGGCACAGCCAACCGTGCTAATTACTGCTCTTACTGCTAATAGCAGGGGGGAAGTGTGAATGAGCCAAGTGACAGCGCAGAGAAGGGAAAGGAGCCTGGGAAGAGCAGAGGACCAGGCGCTTTTCCCTGCAGCCCTTCCCAGATACCTGCACCAGGAGCACGGGGATGTGTCTGCCGTGCGGAGCCGCGCGCTGCTCGTGCACGAGGGGCTCAAGTGGCACCTGGTGAGGGCTTCTCCCCCCGCTCTCTTGGTGGCCACGGGGCTTGGCGAGGCGCTCGCAGCGATGCCCTTTGCAGCCCGTGCGGCCCTCCCTGCTCCGCGTGCTGCAGGGGAGCGGGGACAGTGACACTGCTCTGTCTCGCTGGCGCGGTGCCTATGGGAGGCCGTTCAGAGCCACCGCGCAGGGACAGCAGGGCCACCTGCTCCACGTGTCCCGCACTGCCGCCCCGGCCTTCCCGCCGCCGCGTCCCCGTGCTCCGGGAACGTCCCTGCCCAGGCTGGGCTCTGCACAACGCCCCTTCTCCCAGCAAGAGAGGCCCCTTTTCCATCCCGTTCCGTCATTCATGAGCCCGCAGGGACCGGCGGGACAAGGAGCCGCCGCGCTGCCCTCCGCTCCGCGGCTCCGAGCAGGGCGGGAGGGCGGCTGCTCCGCGCGAAGCCGTCGCCTCCGGCCCTGCTCTCCAGGGACTGCAGCCGCCAGGACCATCAGGACAACAACACCTTTCAGCAGCGCGAAACTCGCTTGAAGGATGACGAAAAGGGAGCTGCTAATGGACTCTAATGGAGCTGCAGGGATTCTCCTGGGAGGGAGACGAGCTGTCTTGAAGAGGGGAAACGCAGCGAGCAGATCACTGGCACTTCCACAGTTGTTCTCGCTGTCGCTCTCAGACATCCCCTGGGGTCACAGCTTCAACAAATTACAACGGAGGAACATTTGCAATTCCAGGCACGACCGCAGAGAGAAGGAAATTCAGCTGCCAGTGCCAGCAGCCTGGAGACCTTGGGCATCCCCCGTCCTGCCTTCCCGGTAGCTGCCTGCTCTTTTGCAGCCTGCTCCTGGCTGCAGGGGACCCGACCCTGCATCAGGCACAGCACACGCTGCTCCCTGACGTTCCTGGTTTTGCTCTTAGGAATTTTCAGTGCTTTTCTCGTGACAGTGATGAAAATGCGTCATGGGAAAGCAAACCGAACGGAGATGTTCAGCACTCACAAACACGGACAGTTTGCCTCTAGTTTTGTTTGTTTCTTTGCATGTCTGGGAATTAGCACTTGCTTGCTCCCGTTTTCTCCCTCTTCCAGCCCAACACTGTGAATTAACCCAGGACGCTGCTGCTCTCCAGCCCTGCTACAAGGATCGGCTCCTACCCTGGGCGAGAAACTGCTCCAAACCGCAGTGCCCTTTTAGTGCACTGAACGCAGGTCATGGCCTATTTATTTGCTCATCTTAATAACAGAAAAGTTACATTACTATTTCCTATTAATGCAAGTGCTGCAATCCTGTGCCAACAAAACAGACATGAATGAGCTCGTAACACTTGAAACACACAGTTCTCAGCTCTGAACACACTTCCAGGCGTTATCTCAGCCCTCCTTCTCTCCTCCTGCAACACATTTGCAGCTTGGCTTGCTGTGTGTAACACAGTCTTGACCACGGCTCTCATTTTGGTTGTGCTTTGAGGTCCTTAGGTGGAAGGTACCAGAGAAACATAAAACAGGGCTTCCCTGCTCTGTTTTCTGGCTCAGCTTTCCTGCTGCGCGGCTCGCGCTTTGCAGAAATGGCAATAACGCTTCCGTGGCCATAGACAGGGCATGGCAGGGCATTTATATGGTGCAATCCGTGTTTAAACGAGAAGACACCGACTGCTGCCAAGAATGTGTTGTTTCTGGATGTCTTGGGCATTATCTAACTCCCTGCAGCAGCATCAAGAGAGAAGGCTCTAATAAAGTCGGCTTTGGACATATGAGGACGTTCAAGCATCAAACTGACCCTTTAAAAAACCCATGAAGTGCACCAAGCGGTTCCATTTAAACCAGAACATGACCTATAGCTCAGAGAAAGACTTAGAAACTTTATGGAAAATAATCCTGGAATGAGAACACACGAAGGGCCGAACAGGGTTGATCTCTACGGCACACAGCACCTTTCTGCAGGGCTCAGCTTCCCAGCAGAGCTGTTCTACAATGCTGGGTTGATTTCTTTTGCCCTTTGTGCTCATTTTAGCTCTACCGCAGGGCCAGGGGTGCAAGAAATGACAGTCTCGTGTTGCCCTCCAGTGGAGAGGAGCTCGCAAAACACACGTGAGCCTGCACAGCCCGGCCGAGCAGCGAAGCACAGGGCCGAGCGCGGCCTCCTCGCATCAGCCGCAGCAGGTTCGAGTCACCCTTCCCACCCGGCCAAGCCAGACGAGACTGTAATTTCCCGCTGGGGCTTCACATGTGGTTAACCGTGGCTAACCCGCCCCCATCGAGCACGGATGCTGGTGTTTAGAGGGAAGAGAGGGATACTTCACCACTCCTGAGATTAGCCAACACATGCAAAGGCTAAATCCTGCGCAGGACGGCAGCCTGGTTTGCTCCTGCACTGCTGCACACTCCTCCCCATGCACAGCTCACAAAAGCATCCTGCCCAGGTTGAATTTCCAAACAGAAGAGCCCATTCTATAAAACTTTTTTTGTGCATTTCTTTCCCAAGCATTTGCTGGGAAGGGAGGAGGTCAGGACACTGCAGCTCCAGGACAGCCACATTTATCAGAGCTTTGCATTTATCAGCACTGCGCTTTCCTCTGACTGCACAGGACTAACTTGTACAGAGCAAACTAGGTGCAATTCTAGGTGACCAAACGCAGTTCTTCAGGCTGATGCTACACTCAACACTGCTAAAGCCCAACTTAGCTTCCCTTTAATGTACCAGGTCTCACGGGTGTCTTTTTTCTGACCGCCATGTGCCAATAAAGAGCCAGTGGATTCAACCCTCTTTGGCAGCCCTGCCTACTAAAGCAGTGATTGCTATGACCTGCTATGGAGAGAACTATGTTACTACAAGATTATATTACAACAAATCCAACACAGTGCTACTGAGGGCAGCCCTCCCAGCTGGGCCTGGCAGACGCAGAGCCGATGGTGCTGAAGCCTTAGCCAGGGCAGCGCACCCCCCTTCCCATCCTTTCCGCTGTTTAAATGCTCCTTTTAGCTCCTTTTAAACCATTCCCTCCTCTTGCATCCCCTATGCCGTGCAACACCCAGAGGTTTGAACATAGTGTGGCCACGATCACCATTGACCGGGCCCTATGGGCAGCGCCTGGGCCTGCTCAGGCAACACTGAGAGCTCAGGACGGGCACAGGGCTCCTCATAGCGGCTGAGGGGCGGTTTAGGGGTTAGTTACAGGTCCCACTCACCACAAAGACCACCGCTCACACAAGGGTAAATGCGCCACAAAGCCCCCGGACTCGCCTTTTATAGCCTCGCGCCCTTCCCTACCCCGCGGAGCGTTCCAACGCCGGGGGGTGCCCGGCCCTCCCCTCCAACAACCCCCACGCCAAGGCCTGGCGAGGCTCTCCCGCTCCCCCCCTCCCGCGTGTGGTGAGGCCCGGTCACGTGGGGCCGGCAGCGGGGGGGGGGGTGCTCGCGGGCGGGGGAGGGCGAGGGCGGCTGCGCGTGCGCACCGGGATGGGCTGGGGCACGTGGGGCCCTCGTGCTCGCGGGCTGTCACGTGTGCGCAGGCGCATGGAGAGGGGAGCGCGGGCACAAGGGCGCACGCGCAGGGTGGGTCACGTGTCTCCCCGCCCCCTCCCTCTCCGCCTCTCCCTGCGCGCATGCGCACTGCCCCCCCCCGCCCCGCCCGGCGGGCGCGAGGGCGGGAGCGGCGCCATGATGGGGAGGCTACATAAATGGCTGCCGAGGGGCTGGTGTGGCCCGTGCTGAGGAAGCTGTGAGGCCTGCGGGGTCCTTCTTGCAAGGTCCTTGTGGCTCCGGGACCTGGAGCCCTGCGTTTGGGGGCCTTGGTGTTGGAATTGTGGGGGAGGTGGGCTGGTGGAGCCCTGGGGCCAGGCCTGCAGCAGGTCTGGGGGTGGGTTTTGCAGGCATTTGGGCCTGAGGAGATGGCCCAACCCTGGGTAGCACATGGGGAAGATGCTTTAGTGGCCAATGTACTGCTCTGAGAGCTGGGCCCAGTTCTTGGCTTACCCCCAGGCTCCCTGTGTGAGCGTCAGCAGCTGCAAATGGTGCTCTTGCTTCCCCTGCACGCTGCTTGTTTTGGCTACCCAGGCTGCAAGGTCTCTGAGATATGCCCTGTCTCCTGCTCTGTTGAGGGACCATGACATTGAAAGGGTGGCTGAAAGGGAACAACAACAGCAGTCTGAAATCTGCTCCAAGTATAACCCTTGAACAGCTTATCAGGGTTAAATGTTCTGATACTGGTGGTGGGAGGCTTGGGTGGGTGTTAGTTTGTGTTCAGCTCTTAAAAAATGCCCTTTGTGGAGATGGTTTTCAGAGTGTTTGTATCATGGGCAAAGCTGCCTCTGTGCTCCCTGGTGCGTGTCCCCCTCCTGACATCTCTGTGCACGTGCTCACGTACGGCTGCTGGATCGCTCGGGAGCGCCTGGCAGCCGCCTGGCTCCTGACTCACCTCGCTAAGGCAAAGCCAAGCTCCTGTGGAATTTGCAGACTTGTAAATGGGAAAGGTTAGGCATATTTTTGTGTCTGGTCGCTGTTGGCTTAAATGGAGCAAAATCCGTCAGCTGCTTCCCACAGCAGAAATGGTATTAAATTGCAGAGCTGGATTTTCTTTCTTTCTGCCTTTTATTGGAAATGGGATTGAAATTTGCTGCTCTTGCAGTACTGACAGTGTAATGTGTTACTTGGAAGGGTTACACTGAGTCTAGTAAGCTCAAGCCACCAATCGTGTGAGGTGCTGTGGTGAGAATGTAACGAGAGGGCGATGTTGATCGGGTATTAATGGGATTTCAGCCTGCCTGGTGGCGCTTGGAGCTGCGGATGTGCAAGCTCTTCCCAGAAAAGCGATGAGAAACCTTGCTACCATGTAGCACAGCAGTCTCTTCACTGCCTGTAGGGTGTTTATTTTTGTCATTAGCAAGCAGACATGTGTTTCTGTCGTATCCAGCTACTTTTACAACTGCCAACTGGGAATTTTAAATTATTATTTTATATTTCATTTGTGTCTGGAGGCCCTCTTGTGCTAGGTGCTGTACAAACAGAGTCTCTTTCCTACTGCGTTTACAATCTAGGCAGACAACGGATGAGCGAAATTAAGTGTTAATGGCCCCATTTTATAGCATGGGAATTGCGACCTGCTGTTCCTCAGCTTTCCATCTATGATCCTGCAGGGAGTGCGTAGGCAAGCTGGGAATGGAACCAGAGCTCACAAGTCCCAGTCTTGTCTGTAGGAACAGCTTGGTGCCAAAGCAAGCTACTCTGTTTATTACTGTGTTGATAACCTTTTTTTTGGTTCTGCTTGGACATCTTTTAAAAAATGGCAGCAGTTGCTTGCAGCTTGTATGAATCCCAATTCTTAGCAATCTTTGGAAATTGTTTTGCAAAACATCTTTTAAGGCTGAGAAGGGATTACTGATTCCTTATCTGTTGTGCACACTCGCTTTGGTTTGTGTGGGAAGAAGCGGCTTGGCAGCATCTTGTAGAGCAAAATATTGAAGTGTTTTTGTAGGGGGGTGTGGGGAAACTTTCTTTGATAACAGATTTTATGTCACTATGTATTTTTTTTTTTTTTAAGGTTTAGGTGGGTGGAGTGTGGGCTGTATCCCTTTCAGGTAAAAGCTGTCTGCATAGGTGGAGCAGTCTTGGTTGTTTTTGTTCTTTCTGCAGAAAGCCACAAAGAAGGGACTTCTTTTCTATACAAACAGGGGCAAGAGGCATTACCAGGGCCAGCCCACGTGGAGTTGGGGAGGTTTCACTTTGCAGTGAACATGTTTGAAAGGGAGATGGAGGCAGTGAATTCTGCTGCCAGGTACGTTTTAGAGGCCCGAGTTGCACTGTTCTGGTTTCTTGAACGGTGAAGGCCCTTCATGGACAGAAGGGCTGGCACACAGCAAGGCCAGTTCTGGAATGCAGTGCTGGAAACGTGCACATGGAGAGACCGAAAGTGGCGTTTGCCACAGTGTTATCCATAAAAAATGGCATATGAAGTTTCTTTAAAAAAAAAAAAGAAACTGTGCATCTTGAAAAAGCATAGAAATGCAATATTCACCTGAATGGTATCAGAGATTTGGTCACTAGTTGTTGAAATATGCATGTTTCCTCAACAGCTAAAAAATACTCCAGCTCTGTAAGTTTTCATGCGGTTTTATTTTGCTGAAGCACCTAGGAAGTGCTATATAACAAATGCCAGTGGTTTGTTAATGTGTTAAACTAGAATGAGGCCTCGTTAGGAAAAACTTGCTTCTAGAATGCTCCCTGTACAAAGAGCGACTTCAGTTTGTGATGTTCATCCAGTCTTTGAAGTCAAAACCTGCTTTTTGCAGTTGTCTCAAAAATCCCAAACCCATTGCTTGGGAAAAGGACTGCTTTCCATGGAAAACTGCTTCCAATGCCAGTAAGCTCTTAAGCAGCTGTAGTGCAGTTTCCTGCAGGTTATTTAGCGGTAAGGCATGACTGAAAAAGACTTTTTTCAAAGTTGTTTAGGAAATTTGGGTATAAAATTAATTGAGGGTGGTGCATAGAAAGTCTCACTTTTATGGAAAGATTTGAGAAAGATAAACAGATTTAGCATTTAAAGTGGGCTATTGAAAGTACCTGGGAAGGGTATTGGCAGTCCGACTTGGGTAAAATAAACTGAAGCAAAGCTGTTCTGAAAGAATTTTCCAGTATATTTAAATTAAACCAAACTAAAAAGACTGATAATTTTAACTACAAGTGCTTCTGATGGGATTTATCTAATACTTTTTGAGCCCGTATCTTTGGTTGATGAGGCAGGTTTTCCTGCGCGCTCTCCTGGCTCCGTGGCTGCCCAGGGAGCAGAGGGCTCTGTGGCTGGAGCGTTTCTTAGCATTTCCCACATGGTGTCAGCATCTCTCAAAGAGCCGGCTGCTGTTGTCTGTGCTAGATGATTTACCTAGGCCTTAAAGATCTCAAATTTGTCTGGAAATCTTCTGTGGAGAATATGCCTTTCCCATGTCCTCTTTCACTGAAAGCAAGAGGCGAGGGGAGCTGCTCAGCGGGAAGGATGTGGAGGAGATGATGCCCAGGTGCTTCGGAAAATGGGCGCTATCTCGGGTCCGCGTTGGCCGTTAGAGCTGCACGATGGCGGCCGCAGGGGAGCTGTGGCCTTGTCCCGTGTGTGTTTTGGGACACGCGAGCCCGGCCGTGTTGGGCTCTCCGTCTTTGTAGACATTATGTTGTAGGCCTGGAGGAAGCTGCCAGCGCGTGGAGCGTGTTGTCCTGAGAGCGCCTGCTGCTGCCCGGCTTTGCAGGTATTCTGGGTGTTTCTTTTGAAATTTCAAACAGCTTTGCCTTGCAGGAAGGAGAAGGAAGTATCCTCATCTTGGTTGCTGGCTACTGCAGCAATGTTTTGCCACACTGATGTCCTTGATGCCTGTGTGCTGGCCTCGAGGAGAGACTTCTGTATTACTGAGAATAAAGGGAATTAATTTCCAAGCCTCAGTGTTACTTTTTGGCAAGGAGATGCCTCCCTCCTTCCTCAGATCTGCAAGGCATGGCCAGCTGCTAGAACCATTAGGCATTTTGAGACCTTTTTGAAGCACTCTGCAGAGAAACAGTCTCCTGCCTGACTTCTGGCTCCCTGCACCTCCCGTCTCTGCTAAACCGCTCGGTAGTGTTGGCACGTGAGGGGTTGCTTGTCTGTGGGTGGGTGTGGAGTCATGCCAGAAGCTGCTGGGGGTAAAGACCTTTGGATGCATCTTGTAGGTACCCGGTTATTCCCTAGGCTGGCTGCAGTGCCACCTAAAATGGGGTGGAAGTCCCATCTTTGTGCCTTACCCCTGTTTTGGCGGGGTCACCAAGTTTGGGCAGCGTAGCTGCCTGTGACCCTTTGAGAACATGGGAAAGAACCTGCCTCCCTGAGCTCGTTAACCTCTTCAAAGCAGCCTTGTGCAACTCCCACTGAAGCAGAGGGCTGAGCTGTGGAGCGGCAATTGCTGCTGGCTGTGTTAGTCATCCAGAAACCTTGTTTTGTCTCCCCCCTCCCCGCCCTGGCACGAGGGTAGAGATTCTTTCTCAGTGCTCTGTGTGGCTGAAAGTTAGAAAAAAAAACATGTTATCTTCACAGGAATCAGCCAACCCTTCCCTAAAAACATAAGCTTTTATTTGTGCGGTCCTGCTGGTGAGAGTTAGTAGTGCTGAATTTTGCTGCAATAGTCCCTGGAGTCTGAAACCAGTTCTTCAGCGAGACATGCAAACACGAACAGCCGTGTGTTCACACCTCCTTCCTCCTCAATGTTTGCATATAGATGAGTGGTTGCTGGATAATAAGATGCAGAGTGCTGCGTATCCTACAGAAGTCTGCAAGGTTGCTCAGGCTGCCGTGTTAGTTCCATAAATGGAGAGAGCAGGAGGGAGGCCTTGGCACACACCACTCGCCAGTTAAGGTGCTGCTCTAGGCAACAGAGGGAAATACTTCTCTTTAATTAAAATTGGTGAACTGGCATGTCTGAACTGCATTTCTAAGCAAAAGGAAGGTCTCCTTGGTCAGGATCTGTGGAATTAAGCACTAGTATCGTGGACAGATATGGGTTACTTGGGTGCCCGACTTGGTGCCTTTACTTACAAAAAGCTGGGAATGGGTTGCCCGTGCCTGTGTGGAACATGTAAAAGCATTGGTATCTCTTGGAACCACTGTCCTGAAAGTCTCTGGAAGAGGCACTATGACACTGTGATTGTGGATGTTTTGCTTTTCACTACAAGGTTGATTAATTCCTTTTTTCAAGAGCACCTTTTTCCTTCTCTGTAGCCGTTTGGGGTTCTTGGTCTTTTGTTTCTAATGGATAAAGCAGGACTGTGCCCAGAAGAGCACAGCTTTCGAGTCTTGTGTTGGCCTTCGGGACAGGAACAGACTGCAGAGGAGTAAGTGTATTTGCTGTCATCCTGTTAATGCTTGGGGCATGTGTCCTTTGGGGTTTTGCTTCTTTTCTCTTCTGTTTTAGGGTGATGCAGGGACTATCTGTGAAAGTTTCTGAAGGTTTCAGTGGATTTTATACCAAGTTATAAAGGCGGAGTAAGAGAGTAAAAGAGGAAGGCACTAGAATCAATGGGAGAAGCTCTCATTTTGATGAAAGATGATCTATGCAGGCTGAATCCAGGATGACTTGTTGGACTGTGTTGCACTGGAAATGTAGAGATTTTTCCTTTCATGTAGGAGACTTTGAACATCAGAGTCTGCCTTCAGTTTCCAGACACTTCCCAGTCAGGCACATAACCGCTCTTTTCTCTTTCACAAAACCTTTCTTCGCTGACAAATAAATTTATGGAAAGTAAATTGCTGCTCGCTATCTTATTTTAGACAATTGCATTAAAAACAAAGCAGCAAGAAGGGAAGTTAAGAGTTTCAGTTCCTGCAAACTGCAGATTTGCATGGGTTTAGCAATGACAAATATGAGATCATACCTAGATTGGCTGTGCATCTGCCATGCATCTAATAAAGGTGAACTGAAAGTCTCCTGCTTGTCCGAACTTGCATAAATGTTTGTAACGAGCTGCAGCACTGGCGGTTTTTCGTTTAATATCGAAAAGATTTGACTCCTTTGGTTCATAATCTTAGATCTGTGAAGAACTGGGGCCTTATTAAAAGGTGAAAAAGAAAAACAGTTTTATATTCAGCTTGAAATTAAGCTAACCTGCCACTGCTCAGAATGGAGCACACTGAGGACTTGTAATCTCTGTAAAATCTAAATACACTAGATCTGCTTCTTCAACAAGAAGGTTCCTGTATGTAGTAATAGCTAGGGACTCCCATTACTGCATATGCAAAATAATGTTTTTTATCTCTGTTTTGATGTTTGAGGTGGAGACTTGCCTTGGGTTACTGAGTAGGTAGAGCTAGGGGTAGAAGTCACTTTTCCCATCGTTTGTGCTAGGTTTTGACCATTGTATCACATTGAGCTGCTTTTGTCTTTTCGCAGTAAAAACTGCGAAAAAACATGAAAGCATTTAAATGTGGAAAAAATGAAGCTATCTTGACCATACCCCATTTCAGTAGAACGGCTCTGTGCTGCTCTGGGAGTTCCTGCCAGCGCAAGGGGCATTCCTGTGGGGAAGGGCTTGGTAGTGAGCAGCTATTGCTAGTCAATATTTTTTTTCTCTAGTCAGAAAACCTGTTCTGTTCATCTTCCACCTCTCTTTCTTCTTGTGCTGTGCATTTTGCTGTTAACAGAGATCTCCGCAAGAAATAAACTGACCATTTGGGGCAGTGAGCCCAAAAACTCAAAAAACAAAGTTGTTTCCTTGTTGTGTGTCTTTGGTTTTTGTGGTCATCCGTGTGCTAAACTAGAAAGTTGTTCTGCTCTTTTTTTTTTTTGTCTCTACAGAGCAAACTCTTGTCACATCAGGAGCTGTAAGAAGGCCTGCCTGGGGATTGTGCTGCTATCATTAAATGCAGCATGGTGCTCTTAGATGGTCTGTTTTTTCCTTGTATGTATTAATCGCGTGTTCTGGCCGTGTCTCCTGTGCCAGCAGCGGTACCTGAGCTGGTCCTGCCTTACTCCAGCCCATCCAAAGTCTTTGATTTTCAGTCTGGTCAGGTCCCTTGATTTATTTGCTCTGAGGTCCTGCAGCTGCTGGTTGAGCTGCTGCTGCCTGGGCTGATTTACGTTTCCCCAGAACCACCCTAGGGTGGCTGAGCCGGAAGGGGAGAAATCCCTTGGCACAGCAAATGCTGTGACAAAACGAATGTCCTGTCACTTTGGAGGAGATTGATTCCTCTGTGGGAGGCGGCCACCTGGGCCGGGGCGAGACGGCTGCCATGGAATGAGCTCTCCCCTGAGATATGACACCTCCACCCTGAGAACAGGAGCCTGGCTGCTTTTTTCAAGTAAAAGAAGATATGGGGAAAGGAAACTGTAGCTCACTGTTAGCTATTCTGATTGTTGTGGAGTGCCACCACCCTTCCTTTGCACCCACGTGCATTATATTTAGTTTTTTCTGACTCGCTTGACTCCAGCTCATTTTTTCTTAGGGTGACAAGGATGCTGCAGCTGCCCAGGCGGCACATCAGAAACCACAGGCATGTGCAGAAGCTTCACTTTGCTGCTGTATTGATGGCTTCATTCAGCAGCCCTGCGACCGTCCTGGCAGGAGGACCATATGGGCAGCACGAGGAGGATGAGGAGAAGCCGCTGCCTGTGTTGGTGCCGCTGCATTAGTGAGGATAACTCCAGTTTACCCCCTCAATCCATTCTGTGTATAGAGCTTCTGAACTGCAGCTTAACACGTGTTTATAACAAGCACATATGCATAGGTGAAAAACAGAGAGAGAACTGCTTAGCAGTGATCCTTTATCTAGAGCAATGAAGTGGTTTCTACTAGTTCCCAAAATGACTTGGAGAAGGGATTGATGGCTCTCTTGCTTTCGGTGTAGTTTATTGCAGAGCAGCGGCCCCATTCTGTAACAAGGTTTTTAATTGACTAAAGATTTTAAATGGAAATTGGTTCCAGTCCCCAGTGAACTGTAAAAAGAAATTTATCTTCCTCTGTTTTGCTGGTGAGATATTAAATTGAGTTAAATTTGTCCTGGAAACGTGCCTGTTTTCAGTAACAGGCTCTGCATGCTTCAGCTGGGATAGTTGCTGTATCTTGAGGTGTGAGCTTTGGTTCCTTGGTGACCTGGGTCCTACCAGGTTGAATCAGAGTTGTACATTGGAACCTGTGCTGCTTAAAATTCCAGAATTTTTCTGTATAAAAAACTTGGTTTACAGTTTTCTGAGAAGCACGGGAGCTTGTGAAATGAATATGGCAGCTTTTGGCAAAGCTGGCGTTGCTCTGTATGCTGTAGCTCAGAGCTCCAGTTCAGTAGACTGCATCTATTGCAGAAATGAGCTACTTGGACTTCAGAGCAGTTGAGCCTTCTGACCTAGTTGTGGTAAGTGAGATCTAAGGTTTATTCAGAGAGTTTTGGTTTTAGACTTTTATTTTCTCCAGTAGCACTGCGGTGCTGTGGTCTTGATGCTCCTCATCACTGCTTGAATCTCTGGTCCGGATGCTGAAACCAGCCTAGTACTTTCTCTCTAGGGAGAAACTGGCACACGCTAATTAGTGAAAGCAGAAATGGTCCTTATTGCTTTGGTACTCGAACCTGAAGTATGTTTGTCATGTCTTCTGGTGTAGCCTGAGATTCCTTTTCTGGATTCCAGGGTGGTCAGTATGTGGCTCATGGCCTTTACTTATTACAGACCAACAAGAGGTCTTGGTTTATTCTAGCAGCCCAGGAGAAAGTGACCAAATGGTTTATTTTCATGGGATTTAGGTGCATCTTTTCCCTGGTATAAGGGGAAGCCTTGCATCTTGTTGCTTTGAAAGGAATGGTTCCACATCAGCAAAGCATGTGCTTTATGTAGGGTTGTATCTACTTTCTTTGAATCTATTATTGGGTCAGATTTTTATGCCTTGGACTTGACAAGGAGCATAAGCTGTCTTCAAAATGATGCACTCAATTGCTATGTTTTTGCTGGCAGGTTCCAAACATGCTCTGGTGATACGGGGTATCAGAGTGCAGAGTTAGCTCAGACCCTGCGAGTACAAAACGTTCCTGGAAAACACTTCGAACTACTGTTATTGGTAACATAAATTCCACTCACAGAACACTTGTGCTCTCTGCTAGTGTGAAGTGAGTCCTCTAACCCGGTCAAATTCAGCTTTGGTCACAAGCACTTTGTGTTCTGTGACTGTGTGACCTGCACCCTTGTAGTGGGATGTGTGCAGCTGAGTGTTTTCTACAGTAATATTGGCTTTTCAGAGTGTGTCCCTTCCAGTGATAGAATTAAAGATGTGGCACTGAGCACCTCTCATGTTGTTGGTTTGTTACACTTGTATTGCATGATAGGAGTATTTTACAAAGTGATCTCTGCTTCCTTATTACTGAACTATGGTGAAGTTAAGATGACCACGTTTGCAGTTTAGGTGAGCTTTTAATACAGGATATTGACCATCCCTGTGTTTTGAGACATAAATTAACCACAGAGGTCAGGAAGATGTTAATCATGTCGCGCTGGCCTGACTGAGTTAGAGCTTGTCTGAGCCAGCACGGTGGCACCTACACTTCCATTATGCAAAGATGCTCTGGCCTTGACAATTATGGTCAGTGCCTCCCACTATGAACAATTTGCACAGTCATATATTTTCATTACCTTTTTTAATTAAAGTGAACAATAAAATGTTACAGTACAAAAGTTTTTGTGTAAACATAGATAGGAAGCCATCAGTATGTCCATTACTGGAGCAGCATTAGGGCAATTGTGTTAAGGGTTAGAGTAAAGAAAAATACCACTATTGTAAATTCACTAACCTGTATACTGTATAATTCATGAACAGATAAAGAAAATATATTTTTAATTAGGATATTTTGCATGTTTTTCTCTTTTCTGCAGGGTAATGCTGATATGCAGATGGATTGAGCAACAAACATCATCTTGACAGGACTAGCAGGATATGATACAAAACCGTTAGAATGTGTGCAAGAAACATCTTATGGAGAAAATGCAAGGAGCGGGGAGGAAAAGTAGGTATTTTTTTAATGGTTACAATTTGGGGTTGGACTAGATGACATCTAGACGTCCCTTCCAACCTTAAGCATTCTATGGTTTTCCAGAAATAGCAAAATACAGTCAATTTGGAGGCGTCAGTGAGGAATCCCAAGTTAGGAGCTTGGGTAAACCACTTTAATGTTGACTGAAGTAACTGACAAGTTTGTTTTGGCCTTTAATAGTTTGCTTTGAGACGAGCTTTCACTTTGAAGTCACCACAGTCTTGTTTAGGACGGCCTAATGCTTTTACATCATCCAGCTTCTGTAGATGTAGTAGAAGGCGTCATATGAATTTCCAGTCACACTTTTTTCCAAGTATCTAAGCCCTGTGCTTTAGTATCTCATTCTTATATAAGCAGCTGCTTTATTTTTCCTATGAATAATATATCTAGTTGATAAAGCCCTAAGGCATTCTCAGGTTGTGGAGGGGGGTTTATCAGACAAGATATAAGTACAATTTCATTTTGTGTGAAGCAGATTTCCTTATTGGAGTAAGTTAGGTGAATGAATTTTGCATGAATGTTTAAAACACTATTTTCAGTGCACATCTGTGTACACATTTGTTTTTTACAAAAAGCGGCTTTGCATACCTGATTATTCATTAAAAATATATTGTTACTGCTTGATAAAACCAAAAGGAGTTTGTATTATAGGTTTTCCTAACTGTTGCTAAGTTCTCATTAGCTGTGTCTTATCTGAGTAGGGACTATAGGAGCAAAGCAAGAACAAATGACTATTCTGTGTCAGTCTTAACTCCCCATTTCATGACAAAGCAGCAGCATTTATTTTATGTTACATTAGCATTATAAAATAACATGCTTTAAACAATTGGATAGTATCATTCAATGTAGACAAGTAATGCAGAGCAGAATTTTCTTCCTCACTTTTAGCTCATGGCAAAGTGTCCCTGTGGAGGGGGCAGGCAGAGCGGGAGCTGCGTGCTGGGCTGCTCGTAGCTTATCTGGGGTGCCGGGCCCAGAGCCCGGGCACGCTGGGCAGCGCAGCGGGCAGCGCTCCTGTGCACGGGGACACTGCTGTCACATGCAGCGCTGGCTGCAAGGCCGAGGCTCTTGGGAGCTCAGTTCTGAAACGGGCAGTTGTGTTGCACAAACGTCTTGCTGCCTTATTTATTGTTGAAAGAGCTTCCATTTTGACCCTTTCTCACTTCACCTAGGGAAGACTAAAATAAAGGTCAAATGGTAGAGTAAGTTTTACGCCCAACGGTGTCCCCACCCCTGCTTAAGTATTAGTCATGGCTTTATTGAAGTCTCTGTGTCTGTGGGAACATAGGATAGCAATGTTTGTGGCTTGAAACGCGCCGGCCTTCGGCTCAGTCAACGCCTGCCCAGAGAACCGCTCTCACGGTGAGAAAGTGGTAGTTGTTTCTGTCTCCATGGCTGCAGAAAACCTCTTGCTCTCCCGGCAGGCAGAGAGCTGCCAGAGGCGCTCTTGGCTCAGGCAGCCGAGTTCCTTGAGAAGCTTGAAGAGGTCGTTGCGGAATTTGACGCCAATGAAAGCGTAAAGGAAAGGATTGAGGCAGCAGCGGAAGCAGGCCAGGGTGTAGGTCACGTCGTCTGCCATGTCCAGCTTCTTGCTCTCCTCGCACGAGCTGGTGTGGTTGAAAGCTGAGATGGTCTTGGCCAGCATGACCCCGTTGTAGGGCAACTGGAAGACAAGGAAGACTATTACCACAGCAATGATGACCTTAATAGCTTTATTCTTCTCAAAGTTGCGGGCCTGGAGTAATGTTTTGATAATGATGAGGTAGCAGACAGACATGACAAGTAGGGGAAATAAGAAGCCAAAAACCATTTGGGACACCTTGATGCCAGTGCTAAATGTCTGCAAGTCAGTAGCGATGATGGAGCAACGCGGGTGGCTGTCTGAGTTGTTTATGCCGCTGTGAACCAGCTCGGGGATGGAGAGGATGAAGGCAAGGAGCCAGATGAGGATGCACGTGACCTTGCTAATGAAGATCATCCGGGGCCGGAAGCGGTGGGCGGAGGCGGCCTGAACGATAGCGAAGTACCTGTCAATGCTGATGGACAGGAGCAGCAGCATCCCGCTGAAGAAGCTCATCTTGCAGATGCAGTAGACGGCTTTGCAGGCAAACTCCCCAAAAAGCCAGTACATGGCTGCGCTTGTGGCCCAGAAGGGGAGGGTCAGCAGGAAGAGGATGTCTGCCAAGGCCAGATTCAGCAGGTAGATGTCCGTCATGGTCTTGAGCCTCTTAAAGTAGATGTAGGTCAGCATCACGAGCCCGTTCCCCAGCAGCCCGATGAAGCAGATGAGGGAATACATGGCTGGGAGGAAGGCAGCACGGAAGTTCCGGACCTCCTCCTTCTCGCACAGGGTCTCGAACAGAGTGTAATCGATGGTGGTGTTAGGGTCATAGTCGTCAGTGACGTTGTTCCCAGTGCAGAACTAGAACCAGGAAGGAAGAAAAATGCATTGAGATGGGTATTCTGGGTGCACAACCCTTACCCTTCCATGAGTTGTTTCAGGATGTGGACTGAAGTTGGCATGAAGCCAAGCAGGAGCGCCCAGCCAACAAAAGGCAGAAAAATCCCAGGGAATTTCCGGGCATTTCTGCATGCAGGCTTTTGTATGTAGGGTTGGGGTTCAGAATGGGAATTAGTGCTCAGCCCAAGTGACACCTGAAAACTTTTGAGTAAATAGATGAATGTTTCAGGACCCAAATGCAGCTGTATAAACACAGCTGATTGTCACATAAAATAGGGAAAAAAAATACCTCCTTCAATATTCCCCTCTTCAGAAGGAGCAAAATTTCCTCTTGACTGACTATACTCAGGCATTTTTTAATTTTGTTAAAAATTAAAATTCCCTCCTCCCAGCTCCATCCTGTTCTTCATGTGAACTTTCCAGTAGTGAAAGAACCAAGTGGGAGGGTAACTGCCGTGTGTGTAGCCAGCAGCAGGCTGGCACCGCGATCTCCCTGGCTGCCCCGCGCGCTCGCAGCGACGCGCAGCTCTGCAGAGCAGCCGCAAACGCGGCCGTGCGCGCGGAGCGCTCTGTGGGAACGCGCAGCCAGAGCCTCCTGCGGCTTTTTCTCCTCTGCTAAATAGAGGTGTCAATGAAGCGCTTACGAAAGGCACTGACTGCAGTAGGAAATTGTGACGGTGCTGACGGGGACGAGCTGTTAGTATCTCATTCAGGCCCCTGATTTAAGCTCCGATTAATCTTGTTTCATCTTCCTACACTGCCATAATCTCTGGGGCAGAGTGAGCTTGTGGTGCATGCGCCCTGCTTTCCTGTGCCTTATTAGCCTCCAGTGCCCTTTCTCCATTGCCTGGAGATGAAAGGTTTCCTCTGGATGCCTGTGCCCGTTATCGCCGAGCATCTTGGCCTGCCCGCGCGGGAGCGCGCGCTTGGCTTTCACCACATCCTGCGCTACCTGGAGGCAAAGCTGCCAAAGTGAAAGGGAAAAGGGCCGCCCGCCGCGCGCCCCGGAGCCCACGCGCGGCCCGCGCGCTTGAGGCTCTGCTGTGGTTGCAGGAGGGCAAGCGCCGGGGGCCGGGCGCGAGGTTCAGGGGCAGGTCACGGCCAGGCTGGGTGCTCTGGGTTCTCTTCCCAGCTTTAGGTTTATTCAGAGCAGGGGCAGCAGGAGGAAGATGAATATAGTGTTCAAGGCAACTGAGCTCTTCCTCTTTCCACATTTCAGTTCTCCATTGCTAGCCTCAGTTAAACTGCAGGGGCCAAGGCGCTTTGACCAGATCTTTCCTAAAAGAATAACCCGGATTTTCCCATGTATTCAGGAAATGATGCTGCTGTGTTTTTTCCTGAAAATCTTAATTTAGGTACCAGAGTGGCACTCAAGGACATCCTGAAATCCCAGTCTATGTAACTGTCTTTTTCTTTCTGATTTTGTTCTGTATGTTTCCCCCACCCCACCTCTGGCTTTCAGCACTGCACTCTGCTTTCTCATCATCCACCTCCATGCATGATTGGATTCTTGGTGTGAGAAGCAGCATCCCCCACAGATCTCTAGCACTGTAGGCAGCTGCTTTTGGTCCGTCAAAGTTTCCAAAATCTCTGTTTACCCACAAAACAGATGCAGCTATGTTTCAACCACATTGTTTTTAACATCTTACCTGAAAAACTAGAGGAAGGCTGAAAACAATGGTAAACTTTATCCACTTGCCTAGAGAAAAAGGAGACACTGTGTTACTGTTAGCAGTTAGGCAGAGGGTTTCGTGCAATGTCCCTTTTGAAAATGTAGCTAAGTTTTAAATGAGCAATACTGTGCAGCAGTAACACACCCCATCATGGTGTTCTCAACCCTGTTATCTCCTCTCAGCTGGCTAAACAAACTCGAGGGGCTATAGGGCTACCTAGAGTAATGTGACAAGTTACTGTCAGAGCGTGGACTCGATCTGAGGAGCCTGGTGCCTCCAGGCCCATAAGGAAAATTAACTCTTGCAGCCATTCTTATTTGTGTAGTCAGTCAGCCTGTGTGTTGCTCTGGGCTGTGAGGGTGTAGCACACTCAGTGCATGCAAAGACAGCTGTGTGTGCAACAAACTTGGCCCAGCTGTTCCCTGACAGTGTGGTAACTGGACTGCAGAACAGGAAAGCTCTGCTCCCCACAGGATATACGTAACTGGAGCTGACTGGAATTTATTATACAGCTCTAAATGTCAGGCTGGCTTCAGCTGTCTTTGGATGTGGAGATATGGGATGCTGACAGCTGGGGGGAAGAATTAAATTTGGAGCCAGATGTGATAATGTTGAGAGCAATCTCAGACAAACAGCCCTTCCTGTGGTTAGCAGAGGCAGAGAGGCCAGTGAAAGCTTTTTCTTCCTGCCATTTAAAGCACGTATCAGTATTTACACCAGGCAGTTGGAATTGAAACTTTCTTGCTTGAGTTAGGGGTGCTGGCAGCTCAGAGAAAGCCCTTGCTGCATCCTGCTTTGCTGTTAAGCTTGTTTGTTCATAGTTTAGACTGATTGCTTTGCCCCTCCTGGCTCAGCATCCATTGTAAAAAACTCTGTTCTGGATAACTTGTTATTTGTTTCTTTGCAGAATTCCTTTGCGTCCTTCCCTGCTCTGCTGATGTCCTGTATTACACTGAACTGAAAAGATTATTTGCCTCAATTTCAGGTAACTGTCATTCTTGGCACTCTCTCTAGTAAGATCTGCTTTAAGTTGCCTGCTATAGCACTGTTAATAATAGAAGCAGTTATCTTGGCATCTGTTCTCAGAGATAATCGCGTATCTGTGAATGGTGATGTGAAGGTAGAAAATCCTCAGCTGCATATGAAAATCTGCACATGTTGTTTCCTAGAGCCTTTCTGTGAGCTGCCCATGATGTCCCTTAGAAGTTTGAGCCTTCCCTGAATTTCCATCCTGTATCCTGCCTCGGGAAGCTGGGTGCTTAGTTACCTTCCTACCCCTCACGTTCTCCGAATCCTCCTGTACACGTGTGATCATGTGTCACTAGAAAGGGTCACAGTGAGAGCAGGATGTGCCAAGGTGTCTTGGACAAGATTATCCTTGATGAGGCTTGGCTAAATGCTTATCTGTATTTTCTGCTTGCCCAATGCCTTTTGCTTAGCCCAGGCTGCAGGAAGAAGCTTAGTGAGCACCTGCTTGAGCCATCCCTCCCTCTGAGCTGCTTGTCTGACTTACGCACATCACAGAGGAAACGCACTGAAACCCCAAACCACCTAAACCTGCGGGGGGAATTTAAGGAAGCTGGGAATGTTACTGCCTTCTGTGCTGGGACACCGACATGGGGACCCTGACCCTGCAAAAACCCATTGGGATCTTCAATTTCTGGGAAGAGAGACCAGCATAAATCTTGGTCCATCAATGCATTGCTAACAGAGCTATGTATTTTTAAATTATCTTTTCCAGAGGACACATCCACGGTGCCTCCTAGTGCCAGAGCAATGCACCAGCACTTTAGAGAGTGTAGCATTAACAGCATCATTTTGTCCTGAGCTTTCTTTACATCTCCCCTTCTCCTCCCTGAACCAGAGCAGCCTGAGTGCAAAGCCCCAGGCCTTAGCTTTCTATTTTTTTCCATTTTTATTTTTTTTTTCTTTCTCTAAACACATGACGGGGTGATTAACAAAATAGGACTGATAACAAGAGTGACTCAACTAACGATCCTGAAATAGTTCAGCTAAGCATCCTTCCCTTGAAGAGTTTCACCAGTTGGCTGTGCTTCTAAATACTCTTTTTGGGTGCTATTTCAGAAGTCTTAAATGTCACATAACTTTCAGTATAAGAAATCTTCCCCTGTTCCCCACCTCAGCTTACGCATTTGCAAGGGCATAACTGGAGGGGCTGGGCAGCCTCACGGTCCTTCCTCCCTCCTGCCGAGCAGGTCCCTGTGTCACCAGTTCTGGGCAGGCTGGACTGAACTTGCTTCTCCCTGCCCTGTGCTCAGGCCAGGGCCGTGGGGGAGGGAAGAGCCTGCCAGAAGCAGATAGGCTGAGAGAGGAAATGAGACACACTTTGGAGTTCAATAGGCAATTTCTTTTTAACTTTTTTTAAGCCCGTGGCAGTTCTTAACTCTGGGTATTTTCCTAAAGTTTTGTTCCTCAAAATATTAAGAAAAACCCCCCTCTCAAAAGTCCCCACAAACTGTAGAACTGGCAGCCTTACTTAAAAAAGCCCCATTACAGTGAATGGGTCAAGATCTGCTCCAAAGCCCTGTTTAACCCCCCCCTCCTCTCTCCAACTGGTCACACCTGGACTTGCTCCCAGCCTCAAAAGTGCTGTCTTGGTAAGGACTGTTGGGGCAGCATCTGTTTTTTATGGAAATATCTCCCCCTCTTCCTCAGAACAAGCACATGGGGTGGGATTTATCCTGCTTTAGCCCTTGACACCTGATTGTGTAGGCTCACTTGATAGTGAAGGGAAAAAACAGATGTTTAAGGCATGATTCACCTGTCTGGGGTGAGTGTCTGAAATGGAATTCATTTCATGCTATGTCAGAAGGGTAAACATTATATAGGATTTATCCGTCCAAACTTAGTTTCTATCACTTCAGCAGCAGGAACTGATCTCAAGCAAGATAAAAGCAGCAGCAGTCCAAGTGAGCCCTGCAGGTGTGCCCAAAATCCTGCCGAGTGAATCCTGGGCTTTATTCCTCATGAGGAACCCGCTCCTGCTCCGCAGGCTGCCGCTTCCCTGCGCCCACCGGGCTCTGAACCCGCAGGAGCAGCCGGGCATCTCTGTACCAGTGCCAAGGAATGCACAGAGGGAGCAGCAGGGAGCTGCATCCACTGGATTCAGATTCTCTGAAATGCTTCCATATATTGGCAGAGTTAAGCAAACCTCCTCTAGTTGAATCCTCAGGGTGAGATTTTTTTTTTCATGTTGGTCAAAATTGTGAAACACAAGTTTCAATCTCAGCACCTTAGCAGGCCTTTTTCTAGTGAGTAACGTACCGTGTAGATCGTTACTCATGTACCAGTTTCTGGTGCCTCCACCATCAGTTGGGCTTTTGGGGAAAGCAACCGCTGTTTCTGAGAAGAATTAATCATATTTAAGTAATATAATGACTTTTGGCCGTTAGCAGCTCAGTGCCTGTGCTTTCCCCCAACCTTGTCCCCCTGCCCCCCTTTTTTCTTTTCCTATAGCTAGTGGAGGAAGGAGACCCTCATTTCAGGACTGAAAAGGCCCAGTGAAGTTAAGTCATAGTTTTGTTTGCGTTCATAGATCGCTGTTACAGAAGAAAGTTGATAATTTTTCTCTGCACCTTTAAGGAAATTGCAAATCAGAAGGAGAGATAAGCAGATTAAAAAATCATTCTTAGAGGAGTTGATCGTGCTTTTCCTATATTGCTATAGGAAAACAAAAAACACACAATCATGCCATGCATTTGCCCCAGATGTTTTCACATTCCTAGAACTGTTTTGAAATATTCCTCTGAATTTTAATAGTAGGTCAAAAGCAGGAATATCCGTTCTTGTTGTGGGGGTCTATTTCCTTCTCTTTCTTTTTTTTTTTTTCTTTTTTTTTCTCTGTCATAATTAACCTTTTGCTGGTTAACCAAAACATAAAACCCTCCTCAAAATAATAGCTATCTTTCCCCCCCAAATACAAAATACCTTAAAATAAATGAACAACAAAGCAACTAGATGATGCTGCATGAGTTAAATGTTTCAGTTACATCACAAAGATTAATCTGTGGTGAATAGATCCAGCTGAATTATGAGATGGTTTTGTTTGGATGCAGCTTCTCCTTCAGGACTTTGCTAAACCATTCATTGCTAGAAGCAGTGAAGACGCAGCCATAGGGAGACTCGCTCTGTCCATTCTCCGTGTCGTGTCCTATGGGACCCAGTAGATCCATCTCTGTGTTCTGATCCTGATTGTCTTGTTCCTGTCACCCTTGTGAAGCCTCTTTCCAGCAGAACATGCCAGGGATGATTCTTCATGCATAACACGGTGGTTTTAAGACTTCCACAGACCGGGGGAGAGCTGGGACCTCTGCACCTTTGTGCACGTGGTGAATCCCCCTCTCGCACTGAGCAGGAGGGTTCTCCTGCTCCTGCCTCTCCACTTGCTTTTCCCCACTCTCACTTGGAAGGTTGGGTGACTCTGAGCTCCCACTTCCTAGGTCAGGAATCACTGCTGACTTGCCAGGAGGAGAAAGCCCTGCCTGGAGAGCCAGGAGCTTTGCCATAACGTGAGCGCATGCTGGCTGCTGCAGCCCTGGGAGCACCCAAGGGAGCCCCTGCAATCCCAGTAAAGTCAAAGCTTTGACTTAAAGAATGCTGCAGAGAAAAGGCAGAAGCACCCCCCTTCAAGCCCCCTGCAAAGCTCAGTTTGTTACTAGCAGGGCCTGGCTTTACCGCAGTGAACTTGGTGGCCACGCTCAGCCTCATTACAGCTTTGACCACAGTCTCAGTCATAGAGAGGTATCAGTTGTATTATGAGCTCTGTTCATAAACTAATTCAACGTCCTGAGTTGCTTCATTTATTCTTCCTTGCACCACCCTCATTCCCTGGAATTTCATTTTTCAAATATTTGAGCGAAAAGTTAATATATTAACAAGTCAAAAAGAATAAACAGTCTTAGAGAAAGATAAGACAGTCCATCTTATCCATCGCATCTCTGACCCACAGTGTCATTCCCTCCTACAGCCTTCCACCTACTCAGGCTGCAGAGCACTACCTCTGCAAAAACAATAAGTGACTAAAGAAAGCATGAAACTTTCTACAAGAAGCAGAAACAAGCTGTGAGTCTTATGCCTCCTGGGCTAGTGGGATGTCATGCACCACAGAACAGGCAATTTTCTTGTGCATTTGTTCTTTGCAGACATCATGATGATGGGTAAGCCATGGAAATACAGATCCAGGTGGAATGCAGCAGTGAGCAAATGCAAAATTAATTTTTGCAAAAGTTCAAGGTTTTATGGCTGCAGTGCAGATGCTCATTAACAGAAACATTTTGAAACTATGAATGATACAGATCATTTGCTTTGCAACAGAAGAGTTCTTTGAAATCTCCTTTGCAAATGTATTTTTTTGTGTTTTTGAAATAGTTTCTTTTTTTTAGCTTGAAAAACTAAAAAAAGATAGTTTTGCTTCGACTTTTTAAAAATATTAAATAGGAGGATGATGGAAACATTTTATTCTACGTTATTTAAATACTCTATTAGTCTGCTGCATTCCTGTGTCATTCAATGTGAATTTGGGCATTATCATTACTACTAGAGCTGAAGAGAGGCAGAAGCTGCGGGGTGCCTACTCACCACTGTCCATGGTCTTGGTTCAGGCAGTACCGAAGTCACAAGAGGAGTGAGAGCATCGTCCGCTGGAGCGCAGCCTCCCCGCGCCGTGGCTCCTGCATGGGCGCTTGGGGAGGCTCTGCATTTTTATACTTCCTGCACCTCTGCAGGAGGCTCACGACATGCCCTGGCGTCGCTGACATTTACTAGACCCTCCTCTTTCTCCTCGTGCCTTCAGCGGCGCAGGAAAGCCGTGCGCCCCAGCCTCCTCGCAGCGCTCGGCGTGCTCACGTTCTTCCTCAGCATGAGGCTGAAGTCGAAACCACACGCGCTCATGTGCTCCGAGGACGCAGTAACCCGAGCGGGTTCTGCTTTTGCACTGACACACGAGAATTGTGATTTTGGTAAAGGTACAAGAGGAAAGACTTCTGTTATTTCTGCTTCTTGCAGTAGATCTACTGGGTACTCTTTGTTCCCGAGTTGACGCAACTTCAATATGAAGCTTGGTTCGTGGCTGTCCAGCTTGAACCTTGCAGCTCACTGCTGTAACAACCAGGTGTAAGAAGCATCAGCAGCTCCTTCCTCACCTTGTCCTTCACTCCTCCATGTGGGAGAATTCCTGCTTTGATTCTGAACAGCCTTATTAAGGGCTGTCGTATATGCATGTACATACTATACAAAATTGCCTTTCAGCTGGGGATACAGGGAACGCTGTCATTGCCTGTGACCATACCTGTGCAACCTGTGTTTTAGCACCTTGACCTGTTCATCCTATGGTAGGTCAGTACTGTTGCTGCAGCCTCGAGAGATGGCACAATAAAGCCTTATGGGATAGATCTGAGATGGAGCTTACAGCTCCTAACAGGCTCGGCGGTACCAGGCACATTGGGACTGCAGTTAGGCACGCGGGTGTCCTGCTTAGGGTGCAGAGAGGGTTTAACAGTTCAGGATGGACCCAAATTAGCCAGCTCACTGAGCAGAGAACTGCCAAAACTAGCTGGAAAGAGCAGTCTCACAAGAGAGTGAAACTTGGGCGATTTTGTGTGATTGGAAAGCACCTAAAAAGACCCTGTTCGGCCTCAGCGAATTCAAAACAAAGTAAATCCAGTATCTGGTCACACTGATTCTTTTGCAGGGAGGAATAAAGGGAGGATTGAAGGTTAAAGGATTTAGATCTAGGTGATATAAACCAATTTAAAGATTATATTATTTACTTAGAATAATATATATAAAAATATATTTAGATCATACATGAGCAGCCATCTATGGTTTCAGACCCATCTTAAGCTTTGTGTCAGTCCAGTTTTCTCTTAAATACCTTCTTGGTGCTGAGCTCTGGGTAGGCCAGGGCCACTGCTGTCCTGCCCCCGTTGTGGAGTACTCGGCGTGCCCTCGGAGCTGTGCCAGGGCTCTGCATCCCCCAGGGAACTCGCCCAAGGCCGGGCTCTCCCCCGGTAACCACACTGAGCACCAGGAATCAGCCCTGGCGACTCTCAGTATTTTCATGTGGCTTCCCAGAAGGTGACCCACAAAGTTTCCTTAGCATTGCATAAGCGCCCATCACTTTCAAGCTTTCAGGGCTTCTGAGCTGGCCCTGGAGGCAGGGGCAGTTCACGGCTCTGCTGCTGTATTTGCTTTTTGTTCATCGATTCTCGAGCAGGTAACGCCACCTTGGAGAGCTCGAGTGAAACCACTTCCGCGAGAAAGGGCTGGAGATCAAAGGCTTCTCTCAGGTATCGGCAGAATACTCAGAAACGGTGGGTGTAAAATCTTCAAACAGTCATTGTGCTGCCTGTGGGGGTGGTGGGTAAAGATAGACATAACCCCCTGATTTAACTCTCTGTATTTTTACAGCTCTCAGAAGGGAATCAGACTTTGTCTCCAAGTGAACATACCACCAAATCCATGGTGACTGAAGCCAAAATACAATGGGAGGAAAGAAGCTTTGCAGGTAGTGGCAAATATCCTGTGCGTATTCACAAGTTTTAGCTTCAGAGTTTAGGTACATACTAAAGTGTGTGTTGTCAGAGCCTGCTCCTTTCAGCAAGTCGTGTTCCTGAAAACACAATTGGAAATTTTTAAAACAATAACTTGCAATGGGTTTATTACTGAATATTCTTGGAGCAGTAGTGTTTCATACCAGGCTAGCTCTAAAACATTTATTAAAGTTTTGTTTAATTTGGATGGCATATTTGCAATCCATTGCAACTGTGCCTTAATGGCTCCGTGTTGTCAATATATTCCCTTTAATACCTGCTTCCTGTGAGCTGTCTTTGAGTGCCCATGAACATTCAGACATAATTCACTCCTCAGCAGTGCCTGGCCTAATCATCGCCTTGTGCTGTTTTCACAGGGGTGTATGATCTTTATCCTAGAATTTAAGTTAACTATAAGAAAACATTCAAGATGGAGACTACCTGAATTCATGGGTATCTTGTTAGAAACTTGGGGTATCTCATTAGAAACTTGATTTATTATTGTGTTCCACTGCAAGAAAAGAAGTCGTCAGCAGTACAATTTGCTACCTGCGCTGCAGTGTTAGAGCTACATTGAAATTATTCATCAATATAGCTTTTCAAAAGAAATGCAGTTCCCAATAAATTCCACAGGAAATTAGCTCAGAAGAAGATTTCATTTTAGGTTGGTTCTACACAAACTGAAACACTAAATTTGCTGAAGTGAATCGAAAGATACTATTTTGAATTGGTTATTTTGAGTTGATTTGACGTTAAATTGCAGCTCATGCAGTGATGAAATGTCTCATGGGAATTTAGATGATATATTTCACATCCGTATCCTGGTCTATAAAATAGGACTTCCTGCAGTCCCTTCTTCAGCCAAGTCAGGGATGTCACAGTGCATCGTAGCAGATGGTGCCTGGGCAGCATGCGCAGGCTGGACGGAGGAGCTGTGGTATTATCTTACCAAGCAGAATTCAAAAGGCTCTATTGGACCTTGGCAAGGTGCGAGTTCGTTCTGAAAAGGCGTGAGATAAGATGCTTTCAGGTCCCCAGATCAGAGCTTTCCTGCATTTCCTATTAGTTTGCCATTAACAGAATTGAGACGTAAACAGAGATGTAAACATATGCGAGTGGATGGAAATTCCATCCAGCTTCACCTGGATGCAGCTCAAACGGTGCTCAGTGAGCAGCAGTGACAAACAGCTTCAGGTGAACAAACCAACTCCAGGCTGAGTATCAGCAGAAGAGTTTTCTTATAACTGAAATAAAGCATTGCAGGCTAAGTTTAGGTGTTACAGGTGCCTTGCCAGCTTCTGATCTGTCCCTCTCTTCCCTGCATCCTGCAACAGGAGAAGACAGCATGGAGCATTAAAGGAAAACGCCCCTCAGCCCACTCCGTACCAGGGATGTTCCTGTTCCGTTGCTGATCTGAGCCACAGAGGGATCCATGGATGGATTTTTCCCCTTTACCTGAGGAAGACCAGGGTCACGTAGACGGAAGCACTGGTGAGTTCAAGGGAACTCAAATGTCCACTTCCCAGTAGCTTCTCTTGCATCACGGTGAGACCACGATGTCTCCGTGCTGCTTGACCAGGACAAAAGCTAAGGTCCCCAGTACAAAGCTAAGGTCCCTGGAATCTCCCAGATCGGCCTCCTGTCCACAAACCCTTCTCCATTCCAAAGCTACTGGGCTGGCATTTCAGAGACCCAGAGGGAAGGTTCCCCTCCTAAAGTCACTAGGTTTACTCCAGGGAGGCCTTCAAGCAAACAAAATAGCAGAAGTGAAAATTGAAGTAAATTCCTGACATTAAGAGTGGTAGCAAGATGGGATTCTTCAAGAACAGGGGTTCTTACAGGGCTGTAGGGGATTCCCTGAAAAAAAATCTTATGATTATGATCTCACTATGAGGCTATTAAAAGATTCTTATCCACCCAACAGAGGAAGTAATCTGCACAGCAGAGTCGCTCGCCTCGAGAACGAACGGCTGCCCGTGGCCGCTGGCGCAAACGCTGCCCCTGTACCCGCTGCACGGTTGGTGTCACTGGGAATTCCCCTCCCTCTCTGCCTGCATCATAGCAGGGATGCTGACTTTCTCCAAGTTCTCTCTTTCGCAAAAAACCACCAACAATTTGACCAGAATTGCATCTGCTGTGCCCCAAAGCGGCTTGCTCAGCCTGCCGTCCAGGAATTGAGCTGTAACAAGGCAAATGCACCCAAAGACTCAAGCAAGCAGGGCAGCAGGTGCTGGGAGCAGTGGGGAAGCTCCCTGGGGCTTCCAGTGGAGGAGCAAAGCAGGGGAACGAGCCACTGCCCCAGGCTGCTGCTTGCTCTGGCTCTCCGAACGCTGCAGGTCAGGCCCTGAGGTTACAAATCAAGTGTCATGCTGCATTGCATTTCATGTTTGCATTTTTCCTGTCACCCTTTCTGGTTCTCCCCCAGTCCCCTCTGGAACAGGTGCCAGGATTTTAATATGGATCTTTCAGCAAACGGAAAGTAGCTGTTCACAAAAAATATACGGGTTTTTATAAGTAGCAAGTGAAGCTATACATGCTAGCTTAAACAAAATAGGACAACAGCCAGATAACTGCAAAACCACTTCAAAAGAAAAAGAAAAAGAATAACACCACGCACACACATAGCCTGAAAACAGTGAAGAAGAGTGTCAAAATGAAAGAAGGGAACTGAGAACAAAAACAGATAGACCTGAAAGCAAGGATCCATCTTTCAAGCCTGTAGGCTAATGGCTGATGTCGGTTTAGTTCTCTGTACAAATTCCACTTGAGAGGGATCTGCAGAATCCCCGTGTCATTTCAGTCGTGCTGGGCATTCCCAGGAGAGGCTGCAGGTCTGGGAATCAAAGCCAGTGGCTATTCAAAGTGCGATCAAGTGGCGCGAGCCCCTTCAAGCCACGAGCGCCTGCCCGGGCGCGTGGAGGCTGCGTGACCTGGGTTCCAAGTGACCCGCGCACCCCTTGGTGAGCCCAGCTTGTGGCCAAGGCGAGCGGAGAGTGTGGAGCTGATTTCTAGCCTCTGCTGAGCCTATCACAACGTTCACACCTGCATTTCCTTCTCTGCTGCACAGCGTGAGTCACGCTGGGAGTGCAGAACCCCCTGCTCTCCGATCTCCAACCGTTAGAACCGCTTGATGGTGGTGGGCCCGTTCAACCCTCCTTTACCCGTCACGTTTCCAGACACAGAACCGTGTGGCAACATCAGTACTGTGTCTTTCTGCAAGTCCTTAATTATGTATGTGGAGACCTGTACCCGCTACAGAAGTTACCATCAGGCAACAGTAAAGCATTGGAGATGGTTTGTGCGCAAGATGAGCTCCAAGAGGAGAACAAGGAAAGTTCTAGCTCACAGCAAGATCACAGCCAAGCACAAAATAAACCTTGGACTGATGAGTTTGCAGCCTCACATACCAACAAGTGCCTTAAGTTACCAAACTGAGGTCTCAGAAATGCAGTAGCCCTGATCTGCTGCTCAGAAAATGCTTCTTCTCAGCCAGGTGACTGCCATGTAGCAACTGTTGGGCTGCTAAATCCTAGCGAGGCCCCGCTCGGTGGTTTGTAAAGCAGTACAGTTAAGTGGTGACAAACCCACGCTGTTCCTGGCAGATTCTTGCACCCACAAGCGTGGTCTCCGCAATGCTGCTCGAGCCAAAACATGAGGGCATGGTTGCTATTTGGGTGCAAGAACCTGTTTTTCTTCAGCAGAGAAGACAGTTTATGGTGTAAAACATCAGCAGCAGCTTTCAGGTGTTTATCATTTGCACTCAGAAAAACTATTCCCGTCATTAACTTTGCACTCTGTTTTTTCTACGTACAAGAATACACTGATAAATCAACCTGCATGAACTAAAGTGGATTAGATAACCTGCATTAAGCCCCCAGAAAGACTATCATGTTCCAAATCAAAGTGACTGTAGTTTAATTTTGTTTAATTCACACACCTGGATGTTAAGTCAGTGTAACTATAAGTTTCTTCTGTTGGCTAATTGAATTGGCTGTGGCACAACTTCTTAAGGGTCAAATCAAGTTATCTAAAAGCAAAATGGAACTTACATGTGTGGGAAAGCACAGCTGTACTTAAAATTGGAGACAAAAAGATACATTCTAGACTAGTGTTTTTAATGGAGCTTTTTCTACATTCAGGCCACCCAAACCTTTTGGCTGGTGCTTAGGAATATTCTTCATTCTGGTCACATTTCTCCAAGATAAGCTTAAAAAAAAAAAAGAAAAATGTGGTGTTTCTCTTCAGATCTTTGTATTTTGTGCAGGGATGCGACTCCAGATGGGCTCTGTCTTATGGGATGGGACACAAAGAGACTCAAACCTCCATCCAGCAGCGCTTTCATGAGAACAGGTAGGAAAGGCCGAGCCCTCCCTTGGGCACCGGCCACCCAAAGCTTCAGCTCCGCTCCGGGAAGGCTTTTTGCTCTGCTTGCTCACAAGGTATCTTGTCTTTACACCCCTTTCCTCAGTGCACACCTCACTCTATGCACAGAGCTTTCCCTCTGTTTTAAGGGAAACATTTTTCATTACAGCTCTTTCTTGTTAGGGAATTGGAAAAAGAAAAGAAAATCAGAGTCCAATTTCCTCTTGATGGTTTTCATTTCTATTTGCCATAATCACTAGTAAGCAAGAAACCTGTTAACTGCTGCTCACAGTCATCAACAGGGCACACAGTATATTCTGGTGTCAGCACAACTTTACGCAATATATTCTGCTATCAGCAGCCTTACAAGGTGCGGGGGTTAAATCCACCACCTGAGCAACAGCGGTTTCAGGCGCTGGTCACAGTCGGGGAACAACAAGTTCACCCACGCGGCGGTACCGGTACCGGCGCGGTGCTGCCGGGCGCAGCCGGGCTGCAGAGGAGGCAGCAGGAGGCCAAGAGAGACTCCTGGCGGCTGCGGCGCTGCCTGGCAGCCCTCGGCAGCGCCCGGTGCCGCGGCTGCTGTCCCGCATCCCGAGGGAACAGCGGCTTTCCCGACAACCCAGCGTCGAGCAGCGGGATAGAGAGGGGAGCGAAGGCTGCTACTGCACTCGCAGTGGTACTGCATCACCCCAAGATTTTTAGACTGACAGTCTGAAAGGGGTTTTTTGTATATTTTTAAATAGCTCTGGAATTTTTTTAAAATAAAAGCAAGAACTATTCAGCAGCATTTAACCCAAAAACAGAAAAAGGGAAGAGAAAGCAAAGGAGAAAGGAGCTGTAGCTGACTCCGTGAGACATGGGAGAATGCAGGAGAGGGTCTTTCATACAAGATACAGCCCTTGCAGCTCATGGGAACTGAGAGAAACATCTCAGGGCAGGTAAAAGGCCTCATCAAATCCTGCTTTGAATCAAGCAGAGACAATTTGGACCCTGTTCCCCTCAGCCCAGGGAAACCTGCTGCTTGCCAGCACATCCCCTTCTTGTTAGAAGCTCCACCACCCCCAGCTGTGAACTTTCCACAACCCAGCCTGGATGACTGCAGCAAAAACATATGTCTTAGGGGTGGCCTAACTGCCAGTCTTCTGGGATAGGCTGTTTAATTGACCCATCTAACCCCCCTCTTTAATGTAATTTGAGTATATTGTTTTTCCACTTCTTGCTCTAAACTGCTGAGTATTATTGCAGTATGATTTTTTGAACATCAGATTATCTTTCCTTACATTCAGGAAGCTGTCCTGGCCTTTATCTGTGCTTGACTTCAGTTTTACTTTGATATTTTATCCATCTAAACATCTAAAGCACTACTCATCTGTTTTATTCTGTTCTATCATCAGGATAATCCTTTATGTAAGCACAGCTCCTCCAAAGTGCTCCTTTTGCTTGAGATGGATTAACATAAAAAACAATAATGCACATTACATGGGCTATTTTTTTTAGTTACCCCCATTTTTTTTACATTGGCAGCTGTATGAAGACTTGAGATTTATTCTTTGTTCAAAGCTACCCTCAACTGCACATATAGGATCATGCTTTGAAAGGGTATTTAGGCACGCACAGTTTTGGGGAGGCTAAGCCCCATAGAGTTCAGTGCCAGGGAGGCACTTAACCTGTTGACTTGTTTTTCAAAGTCTCCCAAGGTGCCTAGGTCATAGTTTTAATCTAAACACCTTTGTACATTTATCCTCTGGGGCCCGCTCCGTATTTCACACCTATTACACTCCAGATTTGTAGGTCAGAAGACTTCTCTGAGTGATAAAATCTGATAATCACATTGCAAAAAATAATCAACTTTAAAGTGTCTTTTTTTTAATAACTTAGTCTCTTTGGGTAACTGCTAACAGGAGTATTTTTGTGGGGAGACAAAAGCATATTTTTCTGAACTGCCAGACACCAGAGAACCTTTGTGTGCTTGACTTAACCTGCAGGGCAGAGCGGAGCAGGCGGCGGAGCAGCGGTGCTGTCAAAGGGCAGCAAACATGAGCCAGGACCCCCTGCTCCCGTGCTGGCTGCTTGAGGAGGAAAAACAGGCTCAGGTAAAAAGAACCACCTCCCCACGGCGCGGGGTTTGGGCTCGGCTTCTGGTGGCGGTGCCCAGTGGGCACAAGACGTGTCCGCTCACAAGGATCCCACGAAGGGTAGTGCAGGACCCGCAGCTGGTGTCTGTGGCAGCGCGGGGACAGCACAGGGACAACATGGGGACAACACGGGGACAACACGGGGACAACACGGGGCCAGGGCCGCCCGGAGCCTCCGCGGCTGCTGCTCGTCTCCCCTGCCCGGCTGTCGCGGTTCCCCTTGCGGGCAGAGGGGCAGAGGCAGCAGGAGGGGGATGACTCAGTGCAGGCGTCACCCGCGGGCGGGTGGCTCCATCTGCTCCTCCTTTGGGGCCCTCACGAGGAGCTGGGGCTCGTGAGTGGCTCTGGGGCTGTAGGTAGCCGGTGACCTGCAAAGGCAGGGACGGGCCACGCCAGCAGCACGGCCGAGGAGGCGGCCTCCGTGCGAGGCCGGCACGGCGCTCCTGGGCCCTGCCCGTGTCCCAGGGCTCCCCGAGCGCTCTCCCTTGCCCGTGCTGCTGCCCGTGGCTCCGCTGATGGGCAGTGCCCGGTGTGGCCGCGGCCCCGGTGCTTGTCGGGGTCCCTGGTGCTCACACACCTCGCGGGCCCCTCCTGCAGCTCTGCCGAGCGCCCGCGGGTCCCACGCTGCCTGCTGGGCACCGCTCAGGGGCTTGTCGGGTGCTGGGAAAAGCTCCTACCCCTTGAAAGGGCCACCTGGGCACACACCCTGGGCTGCAGCACACCCGGCTCTGCCAGGAATAGCCGCTATTTACCCGTGCCGCAGGGATACGCACCAGATGAAGGACACGCACGGCCTGCAAACACCAAAGCTCTTGCACAGGTAAAAGCAGTTGCACAATCACTTAAAACACAAACGGTCTCTGTGTGATCAGAAAGACTTGTTAAAGGAAACTCCAGCACTAATTTCTTTTCCTTCCCAGTTTTCGGCTGTGCTTTTTATTTTCTGCAGCTGGTATCCCAACACAATCAATGGCAGATAAAGGTGACTTAATGTTTGCATGTTTCAGAAAGCTGTAACTTTATCTGTAGGAATTAATTCCCAACTGGCTATACATGCATTCTCATTTATCTCCTGACCACGCAAACATGTTGTTCAGATTTGTCCACTTGGGAAAAGGAGGTGCAGTGCTGACACTGTGGTGTATTTGTGGGGTTAGTCTTAACATCTCCAGTCAGGATACAGTCAGTTTTCCAGAGCCTGAAGTTCTCTTTTGTAGGAGAACCTACAGCTCTGTAAGACTCCTGCAGGCATTTCAGCAAAAACGTCTATTCGGTATCAGCTGCCAAAAGGTTTCCTTATCCTGGAGCATGAAACTAAAGTAGTACAAGGCAGTATCTCTTAAGTCTGCTGAACACATATATAAGGCTGGGCTGTAGTGCCCACTTTAATAACAGCTTACTAGGAAAAATAAAGGAGCATGACTTTTTGTATTCAGCATATTTTGGTAATGAATTCCATGTACTGTTTTTCTCCTCAGCCTTAGGAAAGACTGATGAATGTGTCACGATCTTAAAAGACAAGAATCAGACTACTGTAACTTTAAAAAAACCAAACATGTTGGATTTTATTATTTTTAGACCATTAAAAAAAGACCAAAATGGTTTTAAAAAACATTACCCACTATTCAGTAAAAACATACCAGTTAATTGAAGCATATGCATCATGTATTCTTTTATAGTTGGAGTCACGAAACGGCTTGTATCTGCTTTTGTAATCAGAGCATTTTTTTTCTTCAGATAGGGCTTGTGTTTATACAGGGCACAGCGTGGCCTTTTCAGTACTTCTGTAGTATTGTCAGAAGGTTTGAAAGCTTATGGCAAGCAAAACCACTATTTTTTTCTTTACTGTTTGTACTGACTTCATCAGTGTGAGCTCAAGAGATAAAAGAACATGTTAAACTCTCTCTTTTGTATTTTGCTGCGGCTTTGGCTGAGGTCATACAATCGGATTGCAATAGCAAATAAAAGAGTTAAACGGTGAAGAAAAGCTGTGACTGTTGAAAAGACCTAGGGAAAAAAAAAACCCTAAGTCCTAATGTAGTCAGGTTATTTCAAGGACTGGGACGTTGCATGCAGGGTATGAGCAAACTTCCTTAGCTCTAACACAGCTACTGTGTGAAAGAGAAAGCAGGAACAAAAGCAAGTCCTTGAGCTGTATGGAGGAGCGCTGCTCACACACCAACTTTCTTTAACAGGGCAGCTGCAGGAGACATCCCAGCTGGGAAGAACTGAACCAGCAGCGATTACACACACACATGAGACTGCTGTGACTTGGTGTTGAATCGAGGAAAAGCCCTGGATTATACCCAGAGGAAAAGGGGTAACATGGCCTTGCTCAATACTAATGCCCACTTAAAGATGCATTAGTGAAGTTGTAACCTAACTAGAAAGCAGGAACTATGAGCAGAATGGTTTCCAGCTGTCCTGTGTCATCAGCCTCTGTAGGGACAAGTGTAACATTCCCTGACATGAGGCAGGGTGTTGGGCTGGGCACGGAGATGCAGGGAGGCAGGAAAGCGGAGCGGGAGGAGAGGGACACGCGGGCAGCCCTGGTGCGCGCAGCTCACGTCAGTACGGAGGGGCAAAACGTGCCCCACGCAATAAGAAAACAGCCTCATTTCTAATGTAAAAACTAAACCAACACAAATGTTTTGAGGGGAAGATGTCCCAAACAACACCTCTCCCTACTGTAGGGCTGTGTTGAAGAATGAGATGTTTCCTGTCGTTTGTAAGAAATACTTTGCCCCTACAAACCCTTTTAAACTACTATGCTGATACCTGACACATTAATAAAAGCCAGTATCCTTTGGACATAAACGATACAGGCAAGGCAGATACAAAAGCCGTACAGCACATTTTGAACTCAAAACAGTACTTCATTAAAAAGAGACACATGAAACAAGTCAATATTTATTCTTTCTTCTCGCTGTCCTCAGCGATAGGGTCTGCAGGAGGCTCTTCAACAGTCGCACTGTTGCTCTCTGAGCCAGTGTTGCTATCGCTGGTCCCTTCCTCGGCAGTGCTATCGACCCCTTCTTGGCCACTCTCCTTATCATCTGGGGTAGAGGTTCCTTCTTCACCATTCTGCTGGTTTTCTGTGCTCTCTTCTGGATGAGGCTCTTCTGCAATAAGATATTTTGCCATGTTATTTACATGCCAACACATTTATTTAGATTTTCCAATGAGAATTTAGGAAGCAAAGATATCCATAATAATTCTGACTACTTCATAGCAATTATTTCTGCCATTTAGAGTGTGCTGAAGCAGGCACTGCTCTACAAGACCTCTCAGTGCCTGGGGTGTTTGCACTGTCCTGCCATGTTTCCTGAAAGTCAAACACAGCTGCTAAAGCTCAGTAGAGCCACGAGAAAGCAACGTGTCTCATTAAACCAGAAACACCAGACTCAGATTCCTTGGTACCCTCTCCCTTAGGCTCGTGCTGCTGTGACAGTGGGGCACTCCTAAATAGATTATTTTTTTCTAATGTCACTGTACTGAACAACTGTAAAGAAGTTTGTAAATCAGTTTAGAAGAGGGACATGGAAAGAAGGGCATCATCCTTGCTAGACATGGACAGCAGAACTCTTCATGAATATAATCCCAATATGCTCCAATCCAACTGATGGCTAAAAAATGAATTAGATGTAGAAAAGGTTCAGAAATCTTTTTTTTTTTCCCCGAGTACTACTAAGCATTACATACTGGTACTGTGATATCCTTTCCTCTCCCCTTTTATAAGGGAACAGTTTAATGAGAAGAAAGCAAACACCTGTGTTCACCAAAATGAAGTTAACTATTCTTAACATCCTGCTGAATAAGCCTTTCTTGCTATGGACAGCAAGAATGCAGGGCACTCCTCCTGCCTCGGGTGAGGTTCCACTGATAGAATGCTGATCCTCTGAAGCTGCTGAAGTTGCTCTTCAAGTGCAGTTACCTGTCTCCATGGGAGTGTTCTCCTCTTCTTTCTTCTCCTCCATCTTGTTAGCTGCCTGTTCCTCCTCAGCTGCCACATTATTTTGACTGCGCTCCGCTTGCTCAGCTGCTTCTTTTTCCCTTTCCTCCTGCCTCTTGCGAGCCTGTTCCTCAGCTTGAGCGATTTCAGCCGCAATTTTTTCCATATCCACTTCCACCTTCAAACTGCATAGCTAGCAATAAAAACAAAGCAAAATGACTATCCTAGTTACACTGAAAAACAACACATGAAAACCCGATTGTACATTCAGTCTTTGTACATGGAGCAGAATTCTTTGGATTTGACAAGGTTAATACAAGGAGCTCGGTAACTCAAGGATATGATCAGTCTAAGCCTTGATTTTGCATGAGACAAGGACAGAGCAGTACGTTCTCCACGATGGCTTCAGGCCACTTTCCTTGTATTGCTCTGGACTGAATTCAGGGAAGGCCGAAGGCTCTTACACTGGATTGTCTCCAAATACCCACTGAAGGTCACCCCACTGAAGGTCACTGGTGGGGCATGACACAATCAGGGTGTTGATGCACACACTTCACGCGGTCTAGGACACTGCCTTTCATCCAGCTGTGAATATTCTACAAGAACTAAGCACAAGTGGGACAGAGTACTTCTAAATATGGGTAACTATACGTTCCTAAGAGCACGTAGAGAAAAGTGAAAGAGTTGTACCCTTTTTAGCTCGTTATTAAAGGATTCTGTGCTTTCCAAGAACTTCCTCTTCTTCTCTTGGTGACGCTCTTCAATTTGCAGAAGCTCAGCTTCCAGTTTACGCTGGAAATGCAATTAAGAAGCAGCTTAGCACGAGGTCTGCCTGAGTACTGGGAGAGTTCACTGCTGCATATAAAAATGTTTAAGCCCAGGACTTTAAAATGGACCTATGTAATACGTTAAACATCCTTATGCCAGAAGGTTTTCTTTGAACTAATACCTAATCACTAAGTTGTTCATGTAAAATTTAACAAAGTCTGAATAATAAATGTGTTTATGCAGCAACTCACGACGGCTGGGTATTACAAATGAAAAGCTGGAGGTACCTCACGTGTACAAACTCTGTGTTGTCTTTTATACTATATATCCCATCGATATATGGGCACAACACTTCAAACACATTCTCTTAACATGAAAAGACTAATTAACATTAAAAACCTAATTCTCGGGGATAACAAAAAGCACAGAGGGCAAAATCTCCCATCTTGCCACTCCCAAGAAAGCCCAGAGCGTGCAGAACTGCCACTGCCACGCAACAAGAACAGTCATGTAGATGATCAGATGACATGAGACTTGGAGTACAGCCTAACACCATTATGTTCAGCTGCTTTTGTATCATTTATCTTTACCTGATGAACCATTAAAGATTGAACCTGACGTTTAAGAACTTGCATTCTAGCTGTAGTGACAACAGAGCGCACATCGGGCACCACGCTTTCACTCAGGATCTCGCTGATGAGACGATGGTTTCTTTGAAAACGAGCTGTAGCTGTGTGCTTCATAGAAAAGCCATCATCATAGTCTGAAACAGAAGGTTTAAATGCATCTACTTTAATTCCACAAAATGAACAGCTAAAGCCTAAGAGCCATTCCTGTGTAAATAAGCTTTGTACACCAGATCAAAAAGGCTTTTTTTAAACTGGAGGGAAATGAAAGCCTAAGGTAGTATGACATATGCTTAATCATCACAGGTAATTTATAATACTGTAAGAAGATCATCCTAATTATTTCGTTAGAAAAAGAAATTGTTCTTGGTACTTTTTTCCCCCTCTAAAGAACAGTTGCTGAAGTAAAGAATATACTTTGGGAGAAAAGCAGACGTACATAGATGAACACAGGTCAAGTGCAGGTCTCCTTATAAGCTAAATTGCAGACAAAAAAATGAAAGAAATCTTAAATTATATAACCAGATTAACATTGTCCTATTATATTATGCATATTACTAGGAACTCATTTTGGAAGTAAAATTCAGTTTCAAGCAGAATAAAATAACATTCAAAACTATAAAATTTGTTTTCCCATATCCAGCAGCATTCAAAAGCCTCTGCCCTATAGAAGAGATGGAAGTCTTCCCATGCTGCGACCTGCTGTTTGTCCAAGGGAGCAGGTAAGAGTTTTAACGTACCAGATCAGACACAGGCTACAGTTTTGGTACCAAGAACTTGCCTACAAAACAGACTCAAGAAAATCACCTCAGACTAAGAAGCATGAATTAAAACCAGAGTGATTCATTAGCATTAAGTATTGGTGAGGACACGTTAAGATGACACTCCCCTGAGTATAATTCACATTTCACTAATTAAATCAGTTAGTTAAAAGGTATGAACTGCCTCCCAAAATGTTGACATATAGAAAAGTCCAAAAGTTGAGTTTATTTTACATGAAGTTTTCCTAATGGAGATTATTCTTCATCTCTTCATAAAATCTGAAGCAGAATCCTAATACCACGTGCCAAAAATATTACCACAAAAGGGCATTTTCATTAGTTACCTGGTATTTTTCAGTGTTATGGCCCATTTCCCATTGGGGTATCCAATTTTAAAAAGGAAAAGAGAACAGAGTGGGAAGACAGTAGATTTGCAAGAGGTAAATATTAAGCAAATTACTGTCCTTAACAGTGTTCTATTACTGTCTTCTCAAAGTCTTCTTTTACACTAAGTTTCTTGATCCTAGTGACATGCACACTAGGACAAAACCAACATTTGTGTCACAGAAAACAATTTGCTGTTTCATCCCAGGTATGAACAGATGCAACTCAGCAGTTAGTAGCTTTTTCTGCTTGGGTTAGTTTGACCAAGTAAAGCAGAATGGGTTTGAAAGTCCCAAAATAACAGCTCATGGAAGCACCAAACACATGTGCAGAAATTTTGCAGTTGCCTCACACTGGGAAAAGTGCTGCTTGTCACTTATCTCAAGGGTATGTTTTTATCAAAAGAAGGGGGTTTTGGGAAGGGTGTAACTGCCCGAGTACATTTTTTACCCTCAGGTTTCAATGAGTGTTTATTTGGTCAGCCATTTAGTATAAATTTAAAAGCAGAAGTTAACTTTAATAGTCTAATTTCTAGCAAAGGGTGGAGTGTATTTCCTTTAAGTCAAATAAACTTCAGGATTTTTCTCATCATCTTGTCAACAGCAAGAATAACCTTTTCTTTTCTAAAAAATCTTGAATGACAGAAGTTGCTGAACGTGTTTAATGTCAGATCCTTTTGATCCTATTAGGATTCTGCCTGAGTGTCAATCATGTGCATGTGCTAATAAAGCACAAAATTCCACTCTAGCTGGATTAAAGCAGGCATCTAGGCACTCTGCAGTTTGCATATTAAAACCACTATGTGGATTTAAATAGCCTGGTTTCTTTTGAGCTATAAGAGGTATTTCACACACAGTTGAGGCTAGAGGAAGTTCTTGCCCTCTTAATTTTTGGGCACATGACAAAGTCAGCTGGTAGCTGCACAAGGTAAAAGGAGATCACAAAAATAGTTTAAGAAGTACTAAAATAGAAAGCGAGGCAAGTTAAGCACCGAGGAGGTTATACGCTCATCATTTCCTGTGTTTGGCATCTGCTTCTTTATGCCGTAGGTCCTACGATGAGCCTGTCTCACTGGATGTGCAAACAAATTCCTGCTTACCGTCCGGATCCTCTGCGGGCTGGATGCTCATGTAGGGTTCACCCTTCTCCATGCGCGACTGCCGCTGGCGGCTCTCCTCCTCCAGCGCGGCCTCGGCGCGGCTCTTGGCGTTGATGTAGGCCAGGTATGCAGGGGAGTTATGGTAGGCCTTCATGGACTCATTGTACTCTATCTGAAACGTGACCAATATCGGTTGATGGCACCATTGGACAATTGCAGGCTTGACATAATTAGGTGCAACTCAATACAGACCAACTTATTTTGAAGCCTCTGGCTTATACAAAATTACTTTGCACAAATGGCTTCTTGCAGTTTTACATATTAGAATTGATTACATTGACATTCATGTTTTAAAAACACTAACTGAGTTTTTAGATATGCTTCAGTCATAATACCCGAGAAGTCTTATGATAACCTTGTTAAAAAATAAACACTGTAGAGCAAGGTACTTATGATGTGAAAAACTGCACTTGAAGGCAACTCATTTTTCTTATTTAATCATTCTCAATACTTCTTTGGAGTTCTAGCTAGATCTTGGATTATGAGTTCTCTTTCCCTTAATCCAATATATGAAATGAACCAGTTTTCAAAGTAATTGATATTTTTGTGTTTCGATCCATCCCTGCACTGGGATGATACAGAATGCTGCAGCCAGACTACTGTTTGTGTAGCAGGACTGCATCACTATTTTCACCTTCTTTGAAATATTTTATCTTTCAAATGTTTTCATTAATCTTGCTTTAAAATTTTCCTAGTTTAGATTTTGTATTGTGATTTGAGGTGTTTCCAATGAAAAGCAAGATGTATTCTACGATATTGTTACAAGTACCTAAAAGTGTTTTCTTTATTTTTTCTTAATAACTTGAATCGTTCTACCTAAAGAATGCAGAAATATAATCAAGATGGCCCCTGCCCCAAGGAGCTTACAATCTAAGCATTGTTACCAAGTTAAAAAGAGTAAATCCTTGATTTTTTTTTTTTGTTTCAACTAAAAGAGCACCCGGTTTTGAAGCACTTTTCTATTGACTTGAATAAACAGCTCTAAGCTCCTGTGGTTTGATCAGGTTCTGCACAACCTCAGATGCCTACCAGGTTTAAGCACAACACAGCAAGTGGGTAAGTTACTCTCTGTGGCTTAGGAAAGCTGATGCAGTAACAGTCTTGCAAAAGTCCTCAACACTTACCAAGCTAGACAAGGTGTAGCTGTCATCTTTTGTCATGAAGATCAATAAAAACAAATCAAATGCAAGAAAACCCTAAAAAACGGTATCTTTTTCCTATCAAGGAAGGATATACTATGCCACAACATGAAGTTACACCAGATTATACCTTGGAAATGAATCTCTACGTGACTGGAATTCTTTTATGGACATGTTCATGACTCAAAAGTAGTAGTTGCAGAGCACCAGTTTTGAAAGAGGATTTGGTGTTGAGACAATCTTTTCAACACTGATGTTGTACAATCAAATCCATTCATTAAACAGTTTAAATTGACACAATTATAAATAACTTCATTTTGAATTAGGTCTAAAAACTGACCAGTCACAGTTGATGTACAGTTATTTAAAAAAATAAAAAATAAAAAGTTTAAAAGACGTGTCAGGACATATTTCCATTTAAGTTACATAAGGGGGTCTCGTGAATGCCTCATATATATCACTGCATGGGCAAGATGAATTTTTCTTCTCAGACCAGTTCCTAGAAGAATCAGCTGTAATAAACATCCCAGATTTCTTCCATTTACCTTTTCAGCTTCATATTCATTCAAATACTCTTGCTTCTCTTCATCAGTGAGATCTCGCCACATTCCTCCAATAATCTTGCCAATTTCCCATAACTTCAAATCAGGATTGGACGCCTTCACTTGGTCCCAGACCTTAACAGAAACAGCTGGAGCTTTACTAATGATATCTAAATACTTCCAAATTAAACATTTTATATTGTCATCTCAGTGTTCTTTCTGGAACCACCATGAAAAAACAGGATTAAGTTAGGAGTGAGTTTGGCTAAACTATCTCGATTATTTTCTGGGGCAGGAGGTCAGTAGGAGGCCATCTACTGAAACGGGCAACTGCTGAAATGGCTTTGGTTTCATGAGAATAGTGCCTTTAACCCTCTCAATTCTCTTCTCAAATGCACATCGCTGCATCTCTGGGAAAAAAAATGCTACTGAGTAAACACATCCAGCAGTAGGTTATGATAAAGAGCACTGAGCTTTTCAGATCTGAATGTAACATTTCAAAATATTTTTCAGTCTTGCTGATCAATTTGAGTTCCAACAAGTTCTGACTCCACCAAAAATGTTTCTAACTTTATAGGGAAAAAAACAAAAGGAGCGAGCTGCTAGTGTTATTTCTTGCTGTGAGAGATTAGAACGCCACTTGCCTTTTTTGTTGTTGATTTTTGGCCTAAGACAGACACGCTGGTAAAGATACTTTACCAGGAGTGGAAGAATTTCCTTCTGGCTCACCTGCTGCAGACAGGCTCAAATGCCCTCCCCAAGCCCAATCAGATTTCGGACTCCCCACGAGTCTCTGTCTCCTACTTTCTGTCAAACGGTTCACAGAATAGCGAAGCAAACGTTGCCACAGGCTAGGTTGGTGAAGGAGAACATGCAAAGTCCACTCATTGCTACTCTTCAGTCCAGCTACAGCACTGTACCAAGCCCAGTTTACCACAAGGAATACTTTCTGTTTATAAAAAGTTCTGTCATAAGTCACAGGAACTTCTGAATGTGGCAGGGTGGATCCTTGTCAGCAGAGACAGTGGTAGTAAATTATCATTTTAGAGAATTTTTTTCCCCCCAGGCAACTGGCAACTGCATGAACAGATTACTGCTGCCATTATTCTGAAGGGCAATGCATCTGTACTTTAAAATTCCCTTAAAAGAATGTGCAGGCTGTTAGAAGTAAAAGTTTAGAAGCTGAAACTAAGATAACAGCAATTAATTGTTAGCACATACAAACGCTAACTTTTATTATTACTTGCTTGGCACTGTATACCCACCTTCCGGCTGTACCTCATGTAGGGCATCAGAGGCTTATCTGGGGGCTTGGGGGGCTTTGGAATGGTAATACCAGAGGAAGCCTACAAAAGAACCGGATAAATCAATTTGTTAATGTGATCACTGCACAATTTCCATATGCACTAGTTCTGGAATACACTCATTCTTGTGTAGTTAAACAGGAAATAAACAAATAGCAAGCAAGATCACCCCCCGTAATTACCAGAACTGCAAACAGGTACCACAAGCAGTCCTCACAGTAGCATTTATCCAATCTAAATTTGTCCTTATATGTCTTAAGTTTACAGAGCAGTTACTAGACAGATGTCCAAAGGGGCTCCATATTTGTAAATCTGAAAGGCACAATTTCGAAATTTATGTGGAAATGCCAATCCCTGCATGTTGTTTTCCTCACTTCTGATGAGCAACTGTTATTGTACCTGTTTTGGCAAATTTAATGTGCCTGTTGGGGATGGGGAATGAAGATAAGGAAAAAGTTTTTAAGAGCATGAAATTATCTAGATGTTTTAGAAATGTTTGCTCAAACAAGCATATACACATTTGTTATAGAAATATATTTTGGATTTTTTTTAATACTTAATATAAAAAGAAAACCTTGCTATGCGATCTCTCAATATGGGTGTTGTTTGTATCCAAGCTGCACTGCAAGGGTCCCAGTTAGGCTGAATATCCCTGTGTGCTCTTATTTTCCTTTAGGTTCGTACCTGAAGAACACTGAGCAGTCAGCACTGCTGACGAGAGTGGCTGCATCCACCCGTCCCTGTCCCCTCGAGCTACAGAGCACCTTAGAGAACAGCTTCATAAGGCAGGGTGAGTAGCACAGTGACGTTACAGTCCAACTGCAGGGTCTGAAAACCTCCATTCTTCAAGCGCTTACACATGTGAGGAGTTTCACTCTATTAAGTGGGACCATTTTTGTGAAAATATAAAGCAGTTTCAAACTTTCCAACACTATGGCCATAGGTTAAACAAATACTTGGATCTGGCCAAAGAAGCTAGTGTTCAGTATTCGGCTTCCAATTTTCTCCTCTTGGTAACTTTGTTTTACTGAATTTATGAAGCTCTATGAAACAATGCATACAGAATTGCATATAGATATAAATAATGTACATGAGGTATATGCATTACCAAAATGTATACATATATACACGCACAGATGGATTTGGAAAACATTAACGGAAATTGTTCAATGCTTTTAAATTAATAGGAATTTAAAGACACCATACATATAGTGGTATATGCATGGCAGAGAAGGCTGCATATGCTTATGACATACAGAAACAATGAAAGTTCTAGACAATACCTAATTTATTCTCTATCAAAAGAGAAGTATTGATGTTCCATTTGGTACAGGACAAGTCTTTCCTGTAAACGTTTTAACGAACCAGATGAACTTCTGTGACAGTTTATAAAAGAGTCATAAGGATGAAGAGCGCATCAAAAATGCCATCCATTCCTTATTAGTTTTCTTTATACCATGTTCCAAATTGAGGTGTTTTCAGATAGAAAGTTTTACATGAAAAAAAAAACCTTAAAAATATAAGAGTTATAGGAATATTTTCTTTTTAGTTGTGTTTTAAAAGTTTCAGGGATTTACTCTAATTCTATTGTGTTAGTGATTAAAAAGTTACCCTTTCCACAGCATGTTTTTCTTTCCTGACTACCCCTAATGCTCAGAACTTTTATCTGTATTTGAAAGAAGCTGCTACCTCTCTCACATCACTTGAGTCCATCTCACTATTAATTCCCTGAAAAATGGATTTAACATCCATTTGCCTCATACCCACAGAGTACAGAATAAAAACTTGCATCTCTTGCATGACTCAGTAATATGATGCAATAACTAGAAATGTTCACCAGTTGGGAAAATATCTTCTCCTGTTTGTGCTAAGAAGCCTCAATAAAGTTAGTAGCTCCCTCCCTTCAAGAATAGTTTGTACTCATACACTGCAGACCTTTTCCCTAAGCATTCGGTGGCCACTGAAGACCACAGAGTCTTTCTTTTTAGGATTCCATATTGCACTTCCATGTCACACTTTTTTCTTACTGAGCAGAAGACTTTTCCTGTAAAAGGTTTCACAGGGAAAGGGAAAGGAGGGGAGGGGAAAAAAATCAGAAGTAATTTCTGTTGTTATAAAAAGTGGCAGCAGCCAAGATGCAGAAGAACCTAACTCTAAAGCCATTTCTGGTCAATTCCTGTTGTTTGCCGGATGATGTAATAGTTGATTCTCCTACCGTGACCCGGCTGTTGGTGCCCGGGTTCCCTCCCAGCCTGTAGTTGTTGTAGGCCAGATGGCTGTATGGATTGTATCCCACAAACCCTGGTGTGCTGGGCATTTGCTGATGGAAACAAATGAGACAAAAACACGAATGAGATATGAGCTCAAACGAGGAAAACACAGAAATGAAAATGAACTGCAATATGACATGCAAAAGCAATCAGAATTTAAACAAGCAAATGAGGTGTAGCAGTTGGTATCTTCTTAATATGTAAAAGTTACTCCAATACAAACCTATCAAGGAAACAGGGTTTTTAGCCAAGCATCACTACAAGTTTCTGTGCAAAGTTTGTGGTTTTATTAAGTGGGTAACTTGGAGAAACAAGTATTCCATAAATCCTTCACAGGGCTAATAAAATTCTTCAATATATAAGCTACCAAGCAGTTCACAAAGACTCTCATATCTGTACAATTAAACTTACAGAGTAACATAACAAGCAGCTAGGCAAAAATCCCCAATATTTACTATAACAATAAAAATCTCCACCTGTCCTTATTGCCATCCTCCTGCCTTTCCAACAAACGTTAATACTAGCAACAGGAAAGAATCTCTCAAACAAAGCATCATCTGGGCACCACTAGCAATATCAGAGGACTTTCTTGGTGATCTGCAGTATTTAAGTATTTTAGGGAACTATGAGATTAGAAAGCTGAGGAGATGATGATTCGAGGAGATATGAAGTAGACTGCTGAATGACAGAGTTGAACCGCTGCAATAAAATCCACAGGTTAGAAACTGCAAGCTAATCTTATCAGATCACTACTTCACTGAATCCAAGTTAGTAAACATATCTTCATTCACTCTTGAATTGGATCCGTTTGTTTTCACCTGCAGTACTGTAGAGATATCTTAATTCTTTCCAATCCCTTCTTTCCCATCATCTACATATAAATCTGGACTGTGATGGTTCTAACATTCCATTATATAAAGTTTCATGGTGTCCTCTAGTGCTTCTAGGAGTTTATTAGGCACTCTGGCCCTAATAGGAAACATACATCTCAAGAGTCTTTTAAAATCATTTGCTTACTGCATCTACTATAGATTATCCCCCTCCTCCCCACCAAAAAAAATCAAGGAGTATGTTCAGGAACACCAGAACCACCACTGTGACACCTACACAGATAAAACAGGGAGCAAGAATAGCCTATAAGCTAAACTACATGCACTTGCAAAGTTCTCAAGCATATGTGGACACACATGGTTTATTTATTGCTAAGCATACAAGCACAAAGTTATTCCTTAAGAGCCAGTCTTCAAGTGTATGTTTTATTGCCAAACTCTTTAACGCAGCCTGTGTGCCTGTGATTGTGGTATAGGCATTTGCTATTTAATAAGCTGTGGTTTTACTGTAGTTCACTATTACTACAACAACAGGTTTTGAGTAAACTCAATTACATCTGCAACAAAACTGGGCGACAACCAGTTGCAAGCTCTGTGGGCTTAATTCTATATTTCTGCCAGACAGGTGTGAATATTAGAGGGGAATTACTCATCATTACATTAGACAGTTGTTACCACAGATACAATACTGCAGTGAGTGAGGACTGTTCATATTTTGCTTAGGGCATTCACAGAAGCTGTAGACAAAGGCTGTAGACAAAGTCTGTCCACTTTTTGATCTGCATTAGCAGAGCACAGACCATCAAGCACTGTGCATGCAGTAATTTACAGAGTGTACAAAATTCTTATTAAACAGGCAATATGTGTCACGCTGAAGAGCTGAAATTTCGTGTACCCTTCTAAAGGCTTACTGACTCGAGTTAAAAATAAGCAAACAAGAAAACCCCACTCCATATCAACAGCCGTATCAATATACTCCATTAAATATCCACAGCCACACTAAGTCCCAAGGGAATCAATGTGCTCTATGTGTACGCCTGGTTCTTGATGGAGGAATCCAGTTGTAAGAGCAGAAACCATCACAGTTTTTCTAATATTCACAAAAAAAAATATAAAAATGTGTGAAAAAAAACTCTGAACAAACTAGGCCAAAAGCAGTAAAATATTTTATTTTCACGCATTTTACACAATATAGCATTTTCAAGCCCTTTTAAATGTAGTCTGGCACAATGAATGTGGAGGATCACATTTCATCTAGATCTCATCCTGAACTTTTCATCCCTCATACCCCGAGAACACTGCTGGATCAAACCCTTCAAAAATTCCCTTTGGTCAAGAATTTCACCAGCATCTTTTGCAGAGAAGATTAGTGCAATCTTCTCCTGTCAATGCAGTAATCCTCAAACACAAGGTAGTAAAGAAGAGCAAATGCTCTGTAATGGATGTCTTTGCTTTTAGGTGCTTTCCTGACCACATTGAACGTGATTCAAGACCACATTTTGTGTTTCTGCAAGTATCTTTCCAAAACATAGAGTAAAATAATTTTCATGCAGAATCCAAAATACCAGGGATTTCAAGAAGTTTGAATAAGCCTGTCACCATGTTTTGTAATTTTGCTCCAAAAATGTCCCTGTTCTTGCATTCTACTGCAAGTCAGTTAAGTAGATACAAAAAAACAAAGCAAGACACACAGTATTTGCCCATGCTTTGGTAAAAGTTGAGCATGAAGTTTTAGAATTAAGTGTGTATCAATCTGCTCATATATATTTACACTGTTTCACACTTTGCTTTAAAAAGTGTTAAGATGGATTTAAAGAAGGCATATCATGTTACCAATGAAACAATTAGTTATGTTGCCAGTGCAGGAAGCTGATGCACCTTCAGTTACTGCTGTGGGAGGTTATTAAAGGTTGTATCACCAGATCTGCGTTAATGAGAAAAATCTCTATACTTACGGTTGCGGGAGCTGGGGTAGGAGGCGGGGCATAAGATGGCCTTTCTGTTGAAAGATAAACGCAAGCAAAAACATTTTTCTTGAAAATGCAAATGAACTTTTTAAGGCATCCAGACTGCCAAACAGTGCTCAAAGATTTAGAGAAAAAAAGAGAGAACCTGGACTCAAAGGTTTCCCATTATTTAGCCTTTTATTTAGACATAAAATTAAAGACTACAAAATGCATTTAAATGCATTTTAAAAGGAGGTAAGCAAAAGCATAGAGAAAACAAACCATTTAGGGTTAACTTTGATACTTGAATTTTCTATGAAAACATGGAGAGTTGACCATTTAAAGTAGTGTTTCCTATTTTACAGTACACTGAAACCTTTAGAGACAAACAGGAAAGAGGCCAAGTTCTCCTCACACCTGAGATGCCAGAAATCAGCAACAGCAAGAGGTGAGCCCAAGAGTTTGGTCAGAAATGACTACGCTTCCTATCATTCCTCTTTACACAAGGAATAATAAAGTTCTCACAGGTAGGTTCTGCTGAAGCAGATCTTTAGTTCAACAGATTAAAAGAAGAAAAATTTTAAAACTTACTTGACATTTTGATAGGCAAATTTTCAGCCACCTGACATTATATTTGTAATTCTGAAAAACAAGAGAATATCATGCTATTTAATACCTAGCTTTCCCAAATCTCTGAAACTTCAGTTATTACAATTAATAACTTTAAAAAAGCAAATTTTGGAATAAAGACAAAATAAGGTTTCTAAAGAACTAGAGGGTGATAGCTCCTTAAAAAGGTGTGTGCTTTCCAAGGAATCTGGCGTTAAATAGCTGTGATCCAGGACACGCCTTATCTTCACGTTTAGGAATAACCAGGACCTCAGGAATAATTTTATCCTGGGAATTGCAGGGTTTTTTATCACTACTTCACACTGCTCCAGGAACCCGGGCGTCCCACGCGCAGGGCCTCGTTCCCCGTTTCGGGGCTGTGAAAGGCAGCAGGAACCGCCGCACCGGCTGAACGACGGGGTAGGGCGGCCGCGGGGGCGGCACCTGCTCAGCGCAGCCCGCGGCCGCGCGCGGAGCTTCGGCCTTTTGTTCTTTTTTACCTGGTTTTCCGCCCCAAAACGCTCCGCGCGGCCTCCTCCCCGCGAGGGAAGCGCTGCCCGCGCCCCGCGGCCGCCGCGATTCCCGGCCGGGACCGGGAAGGCCCGGGCCGGTTCCGCCACCTCCCAGCCGCCCCCACAGGCCGGGCTGCCCCGTCCCGCGGCGGCGCTGGCGGCTCCCCGGGCCCGGCCCTGCCGCCCTCCCGACTCACCGGCGCCGGGCCCGGCCGCGCTCCCTTTGTTCCCCGCAGCGCTGGGCAGCAGCGCGGGCCGCGCCTGCGCCGCCGCACTTTCCACACGCAGCTTCCGCACCGCGGCAGCGGCCGCTCGGGTTCCGCCGAGGTTGCCCGCTTCCCCCGCAGGGTCCGCGCCGGGCGGGAACCGGCCCCGCGTCCCCGAGCCCCTCCGGGAGCGAAGGAGGCCACGGCGCGCTGTGGCGAATCTGCGGCACGCGGCGAGTAAAGGGCACTCCGGGAGCTGTGCGCAGGCGCAGCCCGCGCCCGCCGCGGGGGAAGGTGCGGGCGGGGAGCCGCCCGCCGGCCTTCGCGTTCCCCTCCGCACTTTCCATACCGGCACTCACCTGCTTCATGCCGGGGCTCGGCGGCCCTCGCTGACGTTGTCGTTAACGGGCCCGAGGCGGCCGGTGGCGGGGAGTGAGCGGCCGGTTCTACCGCGTGGTCCCTATGTGGCGAATCTGCGGTCGCGAATGCCCAGGCAAAGCACGAGGAGGGCGCGACCGTTGGCGCTTCGCGCGCGTTTGGCGCCTTTCGCGGCGCCACGAGGAGCAGCCGCGGGATTTAATCCAAAGGTTGCGCTCCCTTGGGATGCTGTGAGGAAAACTGAGGCGTTTCGGTGTGAGGGAAGGCGTGGAGGAGATAGAGGAGGCCGCGGAGCCGCCTGCAGCACCGTGAAGGCTGGTCATACGGGCTGTGAGAAACAGTTACAAATCTGTGCAGATTTTGGACTAAACTGGGTGGAGAAGCTGTAGTACTTAGCAGCTGAGTTGTCAAAGATTGTAAGTTAAACAAGGCAGGGAGCTTTGGAATAATCTGGAACAGTTTATTGCAGAAATGTGAAAAAAGAGTCATGTATGGAGGTGAAAAGCTTGCATATACAAGCCTTTTTTTTAGAAGTACATCTCTCAGTTCTGAATTTCCAAAGAACGTGAACATTTTCAGACATCAGTGTTCTACCAATTGTTGAAGTGCCTGAATTCAAAATAAAGACTAGAGTTGGGAGCTGAAATGCTGCAATATGGCTAATAAGATGAAAATCTTGACCCCTCTAAATGAAGATTTCGGTGGATCTAGTGAATATGGCAGTTGAAGGAAAGTCAAGCAGTGAATGCTACTGGCAAAATAGGAAGCAGAAACATATGTCGTTTTTAATTTAATTAAAGGAGTAGGATCTTGTGTTTCTGCAAGTGAGGCCCATTTCTTGATGCCTACACTTCCTTAAACAAGTTTGTCCATCTTCCTAAACACGTTTCAGTGGATGAAGAAAGAAATACTCTGCCCTCACCCATGTCCAGTTTGTGACCACAGTGAAAACTGGTTGAAGAAGAATTCGATGATCTGCGTTTTTTATTTGGTAATTAAAAGAATGTAAGAATCCACAACTTCCTCAGATAATCACCTAAATCAGCCTCTTTTCAGCTCACCGATTTAACATCCATAGGATTTTTGAAGAACAGGTGAGAAAATTGTTGTTAAGCTGCTGAATATAACCTAGTTTTGCTCCTGGTTTTGACTTCATGCATTCCTCCATAATATGTTAGGAACATCAAGTTATTCGAGTTACTGAGTTGCACTAGATAAGTTTAAAACACAAGGAGCACTGTGGTTTAGAAACATGTACTTACTTGCAGTGTATTTCTGCTTGTCTGCCATCTTTTCGATGGTAAACTTTGCATGCCAGATGATATCTTCATACTTTTCTTGGTGCAACGCTCAGAACAAAGTACTTGAGATCCAGTCAGGATTACAGGATGTACCAAAAAATAGTAGTTGTTGCAGGCCAAGAAGGATGCGCTCTCTGCCTGTTACCATCAAAATTCTTAGCAAATTTAGGACTTACTAATTGTAGAGAAAACTTATAAAAAGCACTCAGCTGCAGTGCTACAGATTTTCTCACTGACTTTTTATTGTATTATTTTTCTTTGTTAGTCCGTTCTTAAAATACACATAGTCGAACTCACAAAATATGCATGGTCAAACTTAGTTTTATTACTTTTTATTGTAGTACTATCATTTACTTTGGTAAATTCATATCCCTGTTTAAAGTGCCTTAAAGCAATTAAAACTTAGTTCAAGTATTGTAAAATGTACACAGTATAAGCACAAAGAAACACTGCATAGTGAAAATGGCAGGCTATTACATTCAGGATGCCAAATACTCAAGTATTAACAACACCGGATCTGTATTGAGGTTAATGATACCTACATATTTTAAGAGCATCTTTGCATATGTTTTTTTTGTTTTGTTTTTAGAAAATGTTTTAAAATGCATTTCAATCAGCATGACAGTTGTGGTATAAACTATTACAAGGTTTCATCCATCGTTATGAGTATGCAATAGTGAGTAATTAGGAGGATAAAATACGTAATTTTCATTTCCAGAAAGAGAAAACAATTTCTCTTTTACAAAGACAGCATATGTCAAGATATAAAGATATAGTTTAACTCTTAAATACTTGATGAAATACTACAAAATAGCAATAATAATGAGAAAATTAAAGGACCATACCCAGAGTAGAAAACTAGTAGCAGTTAGATTCTTGAAATCTAACCTCCTCGTCCTTCTCCCTTTCCTTTAAAAGACTTAACATTTTTGTTTTGTTAATCAAAGTAGATACTTGCTAAGGTTTTATATTCTAGCAAGACAGAGACCATGTAAGTCCCTCTGCAGTTTATTTCCAGACCCTTGTGCTAGTTTGCAGTGGGTTAGGGTTTGATGGAAGGAATACTGCAAGACCTCCTCATTACCAGCCTGACTTCGATGTCCGGGAGCATTTTCTGCTTGGTGTGTAAACATCCTTCATCGGTCGCTGCCAGGTGGAGATCAAAGCGCAGGGAAACGGATTTTTTCCTTAGGCGAGGGTTGTCTTTAAAGAAGGAACCTTCCCATTCTTTGATAACTTCATCCACTTTTTCTGTCCTGCAACCAGCAAGCAAATGTATTTGTGATCCTTTAGGCAGTATGTGTGCGTTCAGGATTGCTTTAAAATGTAACAAGAAATTGCGTAACAGAGTAATACAGTGCCAACTTGTTTTAGTTGGGTTCTGAGATCCCTCCTTTCTTTTTTACAGTTGCGTTCTCAGGAAAGCTAAATAAAGGGCAAGATTTCCTTATTTTTGTGCTTTAAGTTGACATGGATGCAAAAGAAAGTCATTGCTCTAGTGGCACCAGGCAGCTTGCTACCAAGGAGAAAGTTTGTAATCTGGTTGCAAATTGCTTGTAAGAAGCTGCTGTACTATAGTGGGCAAGACAGAATTTGTGCAGCTGAAAACCTTCAAAGAAAGGGAGAGGTGGAAGATCTAATTCTAGAGCCAACCCTCAGAATGTAGTTCCAAAACTACTTAAAACGTCATAAACTTGGAAAGAAAAGGCTGAACTGAAATACGGAGAAGCGAAGGTGCAGCTGCTTCGCTGAAATATCAAATATCCGCAGTATTGATTTAATCCTAGTGTATTTTAGGATCTGTTTTTAAATTATCTGTGCAAGATGCACAAATTATGTATTCAAATAAGCTCCAGGTATGGAACGTGTGTATTAGACCATAGGCATGTATTTTTTAATAAGAATTTATACATGGTTTCAGCAGGTAATTATAGTTAAGTATTAGTGACATGGTACACTACAATTTATATTAAATGTTATGTTAGATGCTAGTTTACAAAAGAATTAAAGAGCAGAAGAATGATGCAATCCAGCACTAGTAGAGTTAAGATGAATAGTATGTACTAAACAGGCTTTCACATGCTCACTGAGGAACCTAGTTTGAAGTTCCCTAAATTTACACATGTAAATATATATTTGCCCTAGAGGGAGTTTGCATACATGATATCATCTCTTTTAGCTGTTGATACCTGAATTATGAATATGAATTCCCAATTAGAAGCAGCATTATGATATCAATAGCTTATTAAATAAATGCTAATGAAGAATCTTTAAAATCTAGTTAATTAGTAACATTTCAGTCAATATATCTTACTATAGGACATCTTTGCTCTATGAAAAAGATAAAACATGCTAATAAAAGAAGACAAGATACTGAAAAGCAGTGCCCCCCATTTACTTATAGTTGCTACTTTGTTAAATTGACATTTTCTTACTGTATAGTGCCATGAGCTTCAGCACTTTCCTTGGTAATATTGCCATCTAGGATGGCTTGTTTTGACACCAATTCCACCTTCTCTGCTTCATGCTTCTTTACACCATCTATAAAAGAAAATGCGGATGTACAAGGCAGGCATACACAAATTGCAATTTTTTAGCATTATATTGATTTTGCTGTGAAAAACAAATATGTGATTTACTGCTTAGGAAACTCAGATGAGGGAAGAGTTTTTTTGTAACAAACTTACTTGAAGGCAGGGTAAAGGCAATCTTGCTAGTAGTAGTTTTTTTATCATCCTTTTGGTCAGGTATAGAACAACGAAACCTGCAAAAGCAAAAATTATTGCAGTCATCTAATACTGAATTATTTTAATCTGCAGCTTGTGTTAGGAGCAAGTGGGGAAAATCTAAAAACGCAGGAGCCATGATTGATTGTATAACTATTTGTTATTGAATAACTATTCCGATTGATTGTATAACTATTTGTTAGGATTTCTTATATTTTGAGCAGAGAACCAAAGCAAGTTGGTGAAATATTTTGTGTATATTTGAGCATTATTTTCTCATTTTTCCTCAGGTTGCTGTTAGCTGGGAAGTGTATTTAACTTCTTTTGAGTCTGAGCTGTATATCTGAGCTTTCATAGAGTTAAAAGTATTAAATAAGAGACAGACCCCCTGTCTGGGACCCCGCCGAGCTGGCACACACTGGGGTTTTGGGGCTGAAACCCCCTATTTTCTCTAGCAGTGCCCAAGGGAGGCAGCATTCCCTCGAAAGCCTTTATGTGTAATGATGTGGAGCAAATGATTAATAGCATGTAAGATTAAATGTATGTATTTACACATTATATACACATATTTTCGCTTTAAAATTTTTATTTATGAACATATATACAATGAAAGTAGAGTGTTTTCATTGCAAATTGGTGAGAGTTTAATGATTTTCACAGTTGCTGTGGTTGGAACGCAAATTGTCTATAGAAAGTCTAAAAGCTAAATTCGACAAAGCCAATTAACATATGTAAGTATCAACATAAAAACAGGGAAATGCTTCAGGCTTTGTGAAAGATACCTTTCAGTGTCCTGGAGCTTGTGCATGAAATCATTTAAAATGTTAGATTTTGAGCATGTGTATATATATGTGTGAGTGTATATATACATGTTCATATAAGATAAAACATTTTAAAGGGTTTTATAGTGTAATGCACATGTAATTTTTTTAAATGATTGGTTCATGTCATCACAACTATGATGGTTGTTTCAATGAGTTCTGAAATGAAAGATGAATTTGAGCATTCTTTCCCAACAAATACCTGTTCTCTTCTTGCTCAAGCAGACTGCGATATGTTGCTATTTCCTCCTCCAGTTTCATTCTAGTGTTCAGTAGGATTTCATGCTCTTGAAGCTGTTTCTCAATCCCTCTTCTCACTTCCTGCAGCTCTTTCTCTAAGCTTTCAATCTCAGCTTCTAAATTTTGAAGTTGCATATGGTACTGCTGCTCTGTGGCACGCAGTGAACGTTCCAAACCCTTTTCCTGTTAAATTTAACTCATATTTTAAGATTTAGAAAGTATGTGTAAAGATGTAATACATACTTTTCATTAACAATCAGACAGTGTATGTTTAAACCATTTCTTTTAAGTCTATTTTTAGCAAGAGAAGTAAAGCTTTTAAGATAAAACTTTTACTGATAATCTTCTCTCTAAAATGTAAAATGATTCAAGATAGAATTTTAAAAAGAATTTTACCAGCAATTCACTACTGCTGTTTTCATAGGTTGATGATACAAAAACTGAGTGGTCCATATACTCTGTATCCTACCTACATTACCAAATTCAGTAAATTTTGAGTATCATTTTACCATGCTTACCACAGCATGGAGTGATTCAATTTCAATTTGCATGTGGTGCCACTGGCGTCTGGCTTCACTGAGTTCTGCTCTGGCTGCCTTTAATGCTTCTGCATCTCTGTCCATTCTTTTAATTGTAGCTTCTTCTAGCTACAGTAGATACAGAAAAGATAACAGTATTAAAATATTTAAATAATGTAAAAATACATATATATCTCTAATTGCGATATTTTTAGATCCATATTAATTTGGTAAAGCTAGCCGTGATTAATTAGTCTTTATGGTATAGCGAGGAACCCGCTATGCTGCTGCGTGGGAAGGAAGAAGGTTGCATACTGTCCATATGTACGCTCATACCCATGGTTTTAGTCTTTAGTTCAGGTCTTAGCAAGCAGGTAACATAAAATAAGCCTTTTTTTTTGCTGGTTTTGTTAATATACTCACTTACTGTCATTTCAGCAGCTCATAATTTTGGTGAACAATCTACATTCGACTAATCCACAAGAGAACACTTTCCAGCTCAATATTCTTTTCTTGTCCTTTTGTGCCTAGGTACTGCAGAGTTTATGAGACCAGATTATAGCAATAGACTGGTTGCTTTGTGCCAAACACAGGAGGGAATTTGGCTTAGTCTAGTTTATGGTTGCTCTGTGTCGTTGGAGGACTGTGTAGATTAGCTGACCTGGGGTAGGTATTTTGGCCTGGATTAAAAAACAGCCCCAGAATTTCTGCAATACCTACGTACAACTGAGTGATATAATACATATTTTTCAGCCTGGATTTCCTGACATTTAATGGTTGTAAATGGTCTTTTTTTTCTTATTTTATTACAAGGCTTGGTTGTGTTTTAGAAATGTCCTCTATTTAAATTTATAAGTGTGTGTTGATAACCTTTAAGAAATCTACACGAAATAATAATATTTGCTGAAAAGTATGACAATTTTACTGAGAACAATATAAAATACTTCTTGAGAAGACACAGTTTTACAGAAGTGCTAAGAACTGTAAACCTTCTTTGTATAAATGGCTTCCGTACAGTCTCTTTGATTTTTATGATGCTCTTTCCTTTGGGATAACTAAATGGAGCTATGCACGTTACTGCAGATGTCATCATTTCTTAAATCACAACGATATCACCGTTGCAGGCACAGCAGAAAATCCAGATGCATTACCCAGTATTCCTTCCGTGTGCATTCCGCACTCTAGGCAAAGCATATTTCCCTGTCTTCTAGCTCAAGTCTTACTGCAGTAAAATCCAAATCCCTTCCCCGCTGCTCTGCTGCATTGCAAAGGCAATACTGTACCTCCTGGAGAGCGAGGCAGGAATTGCAGAGAGCAGGATGGCCCCCCGGCAGGTGCGTGCGTGTGCGGAGCCATTACCTGGGTCCTTGCTGAGCGGGGGGTCGTTATCTGATTTCTGCTGCTGAGCCCTTCATAGTTTGCCCTGATCCCACCGAGGAGCTGGGACAGCTCCATTCCCTTCCCATCCTCCACCCTCCGAACGGAGCCTCCTTGATAGGATGAGGCGGCTGCTGCAGAGCCGGCGCCCGCAGTGAGAGCAGAGCGCGGGGAAAGCACGGGCGAATTTTAAAGCTGCAGAGCTCTGTTTTTGAGGAAGCACTGGAAGCTCAGAGCCTTTCAATTGTTTATTTATTTATTTATTTATTTTTTTAACAGGTTTAGTAACACAACTACCTACTGCTTTTGCAGTGATTAACATAGTAATATCTAATAATGTGCCGAAAATAATATACACAACGTCTTTGTGGTTTCGTTACACCATAAATTTTGTTTTTTACAACCTAGCCTTCCTGAAGAGTTGAAAGGCAAAATTACAGTTGTGTAGCTTGAGAGCACAGTGAGAGAATCATAGAATCGTGGAATGCTTAAGATTGGAAGGGACCTCTAGAGGTCATCTAGTCCGAGCGAGGGAAGGGAGCGGTGTCCCGCCGGGCACGCACGGAGCTGGCGGTGCCTTCCCAGGAGGCTCCCGGAGCACAGGGCACATGGGGACAGGGCCACGTTTGCATCTTTGAGAGTTTTCAGGACTCGACCAGGCAGTGGTGTGGCCGACCTCGTGTAGTGCTGGGGATTGTCCCGCTTGGAGAGCGTTGGGCTTCGGGCAGCCTTTCAGCCAGCCATTCTGTGGGCTGGGAACACAAAAATACCAGCCCTGCTCTTGTTGCAAGGGGTTTGGCTGCCCTTTGGCAGAGGGCACAGACTGGTGAGCACACGCTGAAGACAAAGAAGTGCAGTCCAGAAATGTGTCGCTCTTGTTTCTGAAGGAGGTTACAGTGCATCGTTGCTGTTTGTGTTAGTGTGTCACAGTATGTGCACATGGAAGATCCTTACACAGTCCTTTGAGCGCTACCGGGCAGGTAGAACAGATAGGTTCCCTTTTTGCTCTTCTGTGATTTCTGTAAAGAGCATCTTTTTATAAAGAAAAGTGTTGTACCCCTTAAAATTCTGCTGTTATGTGTAAGACTTCCTTGTTCTTGGCTCTGTCTTTTGGCACCTGTAAAAGGATCCTGTGTTTCAATCCTATTTTTCTTAGTTAGCTGCTGTTCTTCAACAGAGCTGGACTGAGATGAGACTGTTTTGCTCTCTACTGTCTTTTCCATAAGTGTTTTAATAATTCGAGTTCAGTTGATTTCAAAAACAAAATACACTTATTTTTCATTCATGGTATGAGAATATTCAGATAATATAAAAGAAAAAAAATTAGAAATCAATCAAAGAAATTTGACATGTTACACCTTAGGACATTTTGAACTTCAATAGGAAGAGCCTATGTATTCAAGCAAACAGCATTAAATGTAATTTGAATTCTTCCTTTTCCCTTAATTTGCAATACTAATTCTTTACAGTGAGTTTTAGGTTCCCTGGAACTCAGAATGTCTTCAGTTTGCATGAGTCAAAGTCAAGATTGTTTAGCACGTTAAAAGAATAATCCCAAAGTGTGCAGTTTTGAAACGCGGTAGACTTCTGCAAGCACATTGGCTTTGGTGCCAGGAGCTAAACTTTATGCCCCAAAATATGTCTATGCACAGATCTTATTATTTGGGGCTCAATAGAAGATGAAAGCTTGCCAGATGATACCATTTTAAAAACAGATCAGCCCTAAGGCATTCTTTTTCCTAATTTTCTTTCAGGTGCAAAGAAAGCTGGGTACGAGATTCCTGAAGCATGAAGGTAGGTGAAAGCAACTTTGTTTATACATAGATTTGCACGGCTCTATTTCTGGAATGTATTTCTACTGACTCCACTGTCATATTTATCAATATATAATGCAGAGCTGCATGACCTGTAGTTGTCCATAGTCCTTACTATTCACGTTTCTGTATTTTGCCTCAAGTTATTGGTTACTGTTTTGCAGTTTTTCAGTGTGTTGAAGGGAAGGCAAATACCTTTCTTCTAGGCTACTTACGTTAATTGAATGTGCTCAAATAGGGTGGCATAGTAGAAGTTAAATGGTTTATTTTCTGTTTTGAGAGTATCTTCACATATATTTTTCTGTTCCTGAATGAGGGTTTATGAAATGCGTCTGTTGTTTTGAGGAGCAAAGTGTATGACGATCTATAAACAAATGTAAATTTTATTAATTTAAATGCTATCATTTACCTTGCTAACAGTCAAAAAATTAACTTGATATTTTCAAAGAACTGGATGGAAATTTTAAGGGGGTTGTGCTCTGGTTTATTATTGTGTTCTGGATGAGATTCTTTAAAGCAGTGCATTTGAGTGGAGTTCAGGAAGTCAGGTTTGCAATTCAAAAGATCAGCCCGTGTTCCCAGCAGGTGGCACTCGGGGACATCTGAGCACTGCTTTGCTGCTGCTGCCAAACGAATGTCGCAGTCTCTATTTTCCTGCTCTGCTTACAGCATTCCTACATGGTACAGTATGTTGTTCTGCTTGCTCCATCCTTAGGATTGCTGTACACTGAGGTTTCTCAATTGCATGCTATTGAGTACTGCTTTAATCCCACCTTTAAACAGTTTTATTTATATGCTTGTTCTACCAGGGGATTAACTTCCTTACACGGTGAGTGAAGGCCAACATGTGCACACATGCACAGAATACATGGTAAAATACCCAACAAAAATAGCAAATGTGGATCGTGAGCTGCAATCCTAAACTGTCACAGAAGGGGTGAAAGGTGGTTTAAAGCTTGCTGAGTTCTTTTTTATTACTCCAGAAAACTGGAAGAAGAGGTTTGAACAGCAAAATTATTTTACCTATTAATTAAACATATTTCAAAGCAACTGCAAGTATATCTATTTAAATGCCTAATGTGTGCACCATGTTTTCGGTTACTGAACAAAGTAATGATGTAAATGAAGTAAAGTGGTATTACATTTAAAGTAAATGGTGAAAATAATACAAGACAATACTTAAAGACTGAAGCAGAAATTATGTTGCTTGAGAATGAAAAATATGTTCCATTTTGCATAGAAGAATCATATCAAATAAGCCAAACTATCACTTCATACAAAAGACCAAAGATTGTATTGACTACTGCTTTTAAAGAAGAATGGAACGAATGGATCTGTTACAATAGCAGATTGTGTCATATCTTCTCTTCAACTTCCTTAACGTGGGATGCAACAACTTTTCCATCTACTACCTCCTCAACAATTGTTTTGATCTTTCTAGTTTTCGTAGGATCTAAACATCAGAAACAAAAAAAAGTATTTACTAAAGTATTAAAAATTGCAAAACACAGAACATCATGCTGACATAATAAAAAGTTCCATCCTTTTTCCTTTCAAATTGGTTTCTTGTTATGATGATCTTTCTGACATGGTTAAATCAGAGAGCATACATTATTTCAGTTACAAGAATAGTTTTGAAAGTAATATTATTGGGAATTTTCATGACCATGGTGACATCATTTAGAATTCTGTGTGAGTACTTAGAAGTTCTATATCAACTAGTTTTACTAGTAAGGTAAAACAGCTTACCATGTGCAGACATTAATATTTATTTGAAATTTAATGGGCTGAATTATTATAGCAGGTGTAAAAATAAATTTTATTCAGTCAAGATGTACCTACCCTGAGAAGAATCCAGTGATTGTGTTTGTGATTTGGACCCCGTCAAAGATGAACTTTCAAATGTAACTCCCTGTCCTGCGCTCCTAAAAATAAATTGTAGACACATGTAAGATTGCAGAATGTTTACCAGAATCAGGGGGAATAAGATTATTCCTTTCATTCATTGGTTAATATAAATACAGAGTAGAATGGTTCAGTCTCCCCAGATAGGTGATATGTTTAAATAAGAGCTACCGACAATAATTATGTCAAAATCTAGTATGTGACTCATTGTCTTTTAGTGAATGGACCCGTTGTTTATGCCTCTTCTTTCTCCCAGAAAAGGGTATTGCTCTAGAAGTTAAAATAGAGAAGATGTTTTATGTGAATTTGTTACTTACACAAACTCGCCATCCAGCAAGCGGCGGTAAGTCTCGATCTCCATTTCCAGACGAGACTTGATGTCTAGAAGCTGCTGATACTCCGCGTTCTGCCGCTCCATATCGGCCCTGACCTGGAACAGCTGAGACTCCAGATTCCCAATCTGCAGTTGCATTTGGGAAAGCTGAGCACAGTAACCGCTCTCTGTTTCTGCCAAAGTGTCTTCAAGGGATTTTTTCTGTGGAAGAAGGATATTAAATAAACTGAGAACAGAAAAAAAATCTTTGAAATTACGAAAGCAACTAAAATGGTTTAATGAGAATAAGTAGAGGTTTGTTACTAATGGTTAGACTTGAACAATATTTTTGAAGGTGGAAATTTTACGCTGACGAGGTAACCCCGGACTTCCCCTCAACCTACCATGGCAAGCTGAGACTGTAGCTCAATTTCCAAGCTCTGAAGAGTCCGTTTTAGATCTGTGATTTCACTCTTTCCTGACTGAAGCTGCTCAGTATTGGTGGTGATTTCCCTTTTCAGCTCCCCACTCTGTAATGTCAAGGAAGGATAGTGTGTAATTTCACTGTTTATTTTTACAATTATTTGACGGAATTTGCCGTGTCCGAGGTAGTTACTTTTTCATTGAACCAGGCTTCAGCCTCTTTACGGTTTTGCTCGGCGATGACTTCGTACTGCCCTCTCATGTCATTCAGGAGCTTGGTGAGGTCGATTCCTGGAGCCGCATCCATTTCCACGCTCACTTGGCCAGCCGTGCTGCCCCGGAAACCCTGAAGCTCCTGCGGGGGTTTAAAGAATCACAAAATGATTCTACCAGAAATATATGTAGAGAAATAGATGTGATACAAACTCTGCTTCAACAGGAATTCTTTATAGTTCTAGGAAAAATTCCTAAGAATTCCATAATCTGCGTTTATCAGTTAGAAGACCAAGAAAAAAAATAGCATCAGGAGAAAGAAAAGAAAATAAAACAAAATAAGAGAAAATAATACTGCATTATCAAGAACCTGTAGCTTGTCTGGATCTTTCACTTAGTAAGCTCAAAAAAGAACAGCAAACAAACAATGAAACCAAGTTAACTATTCTGGTGCAAATAAAAAAAGTATTTCACATTCCACATTTTATACTGTTTTTTTAAGAATTTATGAAAAAAATACCTCTTCATGATTCTTCTTGAGATAAGCCAGTTCTTCAGTCAGGCTTTCAATCTGCATCTCCAAGTCAGCCCTTGTCAAGCTCAGTTCATCCAGGACTCTGCGCAGGCCGTTGATGTCGGCCTCCACGCTCTGGCGAAGAGCCAGTTCATTCTCGTATCTTTAAGGAAAATCATTAAATATATTTCTCCTGGGGTCAATAGAGTCGAGTGCAAATTTATAACTGTGTCATTACATAGCTTTTGCTCTTAGTTGTTAATATATGTGATTTTCATAATGTTCAATAGTTACGTTAAAGTATTCTACAAAGAAAAAAATATTTAAATATACTAAAAAGTCGTGCATAAAATACGAACAAAATTTTTTGTAATATTGCAATATACTTACTTCAGTCTGAAATCATCAGCGGCCAGTCTAGCATTATCCACTTGCAGAATAATTCTTGCATTGTCAATAGTCGCGTTTATGATCTGAAATGCAAATAATTTCCCAAAAATGATTTAATAGCATGGTGGGTTGCAGCTCAGTATAGCTATTTATGTGATTGTAATTTTAAATGTCATTATAAAATTACGTGTAATTTTTTAGAACCTTGTATAGCATACCATGAAGACATTTAGGACAATTTTCAGCTTCTGTAAGTCCACGTAATGGAAAAGCACCAGTTTGCTTTCTGTGACTATGGGTAGTTACAGAAATTATGAACTAGGGTTCATAATCACTGCAGAGATTACCGGGGAGTTTTGTGATATAAGAAACGAGAATTGCTACAGAATTGCAGGTAACAGAGAAGGAAAAAACTCAGCATAATGTAATATCAAAGCAGTCTGACAGAGGACTGTTACAAGCGTCAAAAACATAGAATAAATCTGCTCTCAGGTTCTGAGAGGGGTTTGTAGATTCATCTGAGATCTTACTAGGTGACCTGCGGGTACAGAAGGCGCAGGGAGTGCAGTGCTTGTTACCTTGCTGCGGAGATCTTCGATCACCGGATAATATTTACTGTAGTCGTTCCCCGATCCGGCGATACCGGCACCAGGGCCGTTTTTCTCGTACCACTCCCGTATCTTGCGCTCCAGGTCGGTGTTGGCCTCCTCCAGGGCTCGCACCTTGTCCAGGTAGGCGGCCAGGCGGTCGTTGAGGTTCTGCATCGTTTCTTTCTTGGAGCCGGAAAGGAGGCCCCCATCCCCACCACCACCCCCTGCACCAAACCCTGCACCACCAGCAAAGCCACTTCCAAATGCAGCGCCTGGGCCGCTACCCAAACCGCCTCCCAGAGCTCCGCCGTAGCCGCAGCCGCTGCCTCCGTAGCCGCTGCCGAAGCCTCCCCCGAACCCGCTGCTCCAGCCGCTTCCCAGGCCTCCCCCTGAGCCGCCCCCAAAGCCCCCGCTGAAGGCAGAGCCTGAGCCCAGCAGAGAGGCAGCGCCGAACCCTCCGGCAGACCCTCCGCCGAAGCCAAAGCCGCTTCCCCCAAAGCCGCCTCCGCTGCTGGCGCTAGACATCCTCATGGATCCAGCGCCGAAGCCGCTCCGAGGAGAGGACTGCCGGGACGCCCCACTTGTGCGCACGGAGAGGGCCATGGTGCTCCGTGCCCTGCTCTGCCGGGCGCTCGGGTGCATCCCCGGGCGGGTTGGCCGCTTTATAGGGAATGGGGGTGTTTCTGGAGCACTTCACGCCTCCCAGCAGATTCTTTAATTGCTTTTTTCTCTCTCTCTCTGTTTTTTTTTTTTTGGAGGGGGGCAGAGGGGACAGGAGGAGGCAGTGTAGTATCGTCTTACCAAATTAAATGATATGTGCAAATTTAAATTGTCCATGGGGGTGGAAATCAAATGCCCTCCAGGTATTTGCTGTACGAGGGAGGATGGGTGGAGGAGAGCTAAGACATAACAATAATGCTTCACCATGTGCAACAGTGCACAGAAATTTCTTTTCACATTTAAATCCATCCTAAATAATTTTTTTGTCATTACCTATGCACCCCCTTCTTGATTGGAGATTATTATCGCAGAAGTTTGCCTGAGGCTGTAGCGCGATCCCTTTCCTAGCAAACTTCCTGTGTGCGTGTCGAAAAGGATTTCTCCTCGTAATGCTTCAGTGACACATTTTACTGAAGCTTTGCCAGAGGAGCACTGTTGGGGTGCTTGTTAGGAAGCAAGAAAGTGCTCAGCAAAGGTGCATGAAGAATATTCATCATTAATGTGAAATCATAAAATATAAATGATTGTACTGACCTTTGTAATTTTATCTTCTGTCCTAAACCCTCAGGCATTGGGTCATATCTGTAAGGCGTGGAATACGGTTGTAATTTATCTACATCCATGAGCATGGGTGGTTTTTTCTGGCAGAAATGTTTTATGAGTGATAGGTCAAAGATTTGAGCAAATATTTATATAGGCATGTATTGATCACTTGGAAGCAATGACTCGTTACTATGAAAGCTAATGGTTATTTTATTTGGTAGCTGTTTATGTGCGGTAAATAACAGACTGGATAAATGACATTTCAAAGGGGAGAGTTTTTGTGTTTCTGTTGTCAGGAGGAAAATGTCGACTCCTTGCGCTGAAGGTCTGGAAGGGCACGGGTTTTGCAGGGAGGGTTACATGCAGTTACTAATTGAGAGAGGTTTAATAGGCAAAATGTATTCTTACCAATAAAATACCTTTCTTGGTTAGTCCCTGGTGATAAAAAAATCAAAGAGAATGCGAAAGAATAAAATGACTTCTTAAATTTTATGTTTTAATATGATGATCCAAATAGACAATTGTGATTTATTAGAAAAGTTTTTACTGAAGTGGAGCTGCATTGCATTTGAATGATAGTTCAACTTCAGCAAAGATGCACTGAATATTTAAAAACATTTCTAACAACATATCTACTACTGTGTGTTAAACTGCACCTTGGATTGCAGTTTAGACTTACAGTTTTCATCTATGAATATATTGAAAGCCTGAGAAAAACTTAATGAACCAGGCACTGAAATGAATGATCTGAAGAAATGAAGAGAAAGTTCTCATGGTGCTTTCAGAAGAGTCAACTACTGTTAGAGCTTATAAAAGCACATGAGCAAAATCATTGGATGACTTGCACCAGTTTCTTGCCTTGAGTTTCTGAAAAATGCTAGTAAACGTTGCCTCAATATTTCAAAATTTCACTTATTTCAAACTTACGGTACAATTTTTATCTATCTTGGAAATAATACATCTATAAAAATGCTGATTTCTGTTACATCTTCTCTTCGATCTCCCTGACCTGAGAGGAGACGACCTTGCCGTCAACCACCTCCTCCACAATTGTCTTGATCTTCTTGATTTTGCTTGATTCTGTTAATAAAATTCGACAGTGAATTAGCTAAAAGCAATGTCTATTGGCAGAATATTATCACCGAATAACCCTCCCGTCCCTCTGACCGACCTGACGGCTTCAGTTTAGCACCAACTTGGTAGATCTAAAAGCTAGAAATATTCTTACATGGAAAGGGATATTTTAAAATTACATGCTGTGTTTAGGAACCTGTGTGGTCAGTGGAAAGGAGCAGGTGCTTCTGAAGCCTCTGGAGAGTAATTCGGTAATTCCGTTAGCTCGCTAAGGAGCCTAGGGTTTTGATATGGGCACCTGAGTTCTATACATAAAGCATCTTTTCTTGGCATAAGATTTCAGTTATTGAGTATTTCCTGTGAAACTGTGTTACTTGTTTCATGCCAGACTAATTAATTCCGTAACACTTCAAAAGAAGCCATCAAAACCATGGAAGTTCAACTGACATTACCTTTTTCAGCTTCTTCTGCAGCTATATCCAACTGGAAATCCCTGTGCAAATTAGACATTGAGAGTATGAAATCAGTAAAAGATATGAAATATTATTTATATGAAGGCAAAGCTGTCATAGGGACTGCGGGTGGCGCTGGGGTCCCTACCCGCCGTCGTCTCCCTCCAGCAGCCGTCGGTACGTGGCGATCTCCATCTCCAGGCGCGTCTTGACGTCCAGCAGCGCCGCGTACTCGCTGCTCTGCCCCGCCATGTCCGCGCGGAGCTGCCGCAGCTGCGCCTCCAGCCCGGCCACGGCGCCCTGGATCTGCGCCAGCTGCTGGCTGTAGCGGGCCTCGGTGTCAGCCAGGGTGTCTTCTAGAGACTTCTTCTGCAGCCGGGGAAAAAATCCATTTTAAAACCAAAAAAAATCGGTTTTAAAAGGTGTTAGATGCACTATTCAAGGGGATGCATTTTGATGTCAAAATTGCATGTAGATGCAAAAAACTCATAGTTTCTATATTTATCTGTGTAATTACCCGCTAAGCACATTTCCTCATGTTAAGTATTGATGATGATTTACCATGTTAAGGTGGGATTGTAATTCCAGCTCTAGGCCCTGAATGATCTGTCTCCGTTCTGTGATCTCTGTCCTTTGGCTTTGCAGCTGCTCAATATTGATAGCGACTTCCTGGGTCAGCTGTTCTGTCTGAAATACAAAGAGCCCCAGGTCTGTAACCCAGCACTAAACACACTAGAGAATCCTGCTGGTTTAGGTTCCAGAGCGTTACCTGTTTTTCAAACCGTTGCTTGGCTTCTTCGCGGTTCTTTTCTGCCATTTCTTCATATTGCAGTCTCATCTTTTCCATGATACTGGCAAGATTGATACCTGGAGCAGCATCCACCTCTACATTAACGGAGCCACCCACCTGCTTGTGCAGGCTGTAAACTTCCTGCAACAGCACAAATTGTATTAATGTCAGTTCAAGTGAACTTTTAGGCCTGAATATTGGAAATTCAAAGTCCACAGAGGTAGAAATAGTTCTTAATTATTAAATAGCACCTAGGGGTAAGATAACCCAATCCCCTTGTAAATATTGCATATTGCATCTTATGTTAGAAAATATTACTTATTTTGAGGCAAGAAATGTTAGATAATAGATAAACATATAATAGAAAGATGATTTCCTCAGAGCTCGATCTACAAAATGGTTATAGATGTCATGGTTCCCATTGGTATGCTTTTGGGTAACAACTCATAAAACACAGATTATTCCTAAGGAAAACCTTTACTCCTTAAATTCTGAAGCTGTTTGTGTCTTTATCTGAGAAGAGGGAAGGAGTAGTGGTCAATTAACCTTTGTAGGGCTCTGAAATTACAAATGTAATGAAGTGATTCAGCTTGAGCTTAGCCCTCCAGCAGATCCTAGAGCTCAGACACCAAACAGCACGTAGCATTCACCCAGGAAGCTGCATTTTCTTGTGTGAGTCTTGAGCTGAATCTCACCCTAAGCATCATATTCTTTCAGATGAACCATGAAAATTTCATTATTCCTGGTGGAGCTGAATTTATACATTTCTGTGGTGGTGTTCTGCTGCTCTCACCTCCTCGTGGCTCTTCTTAAGAAAGAGGATTTCTTCATTCACACCTTCGATCTGTGACTCCAGATCAGCCTTGGTCAAGGTCAAGTCATCCCGGACTCGGAGCAGTCCATTAATGTCGCTCTGCACGCTTTGCAAGAGCAAGTGTTCATTCTCAAACCTGTAAAATAAGGCTTGCTTTGTCATCAGCAAAATGACCCAGTTTAAGAAATGTTGGAATGAAGAGCGGCCACAGCCTTCGTCCTCAGAGTTTCCTTTTACTGCCTTTTCTTTAGAAAAGCTTTGCCTCCAAGTTTGATTTCAAGAGTTAATTTCCAGGACAAAGTACAAGTTTTGCCTAGGTTAAGTAGCATGTAGGATTTTTCAAGAGAATGGAGCAAGTGCCATTTGCACAGTGCACCTATTCTGTGTCGCTGTTTAATTCTGCCCTGTAAAAGGGATTTTAGCTCATATAGAAAATTTATTTTTCCTGCCTTGAAAAATGAAACTGGGTGTCTGGAGGCTTTCCGGAATAACAAGGGCATGAAAAAGAATGTGTGGAATGAAAATGGAACTTACTTAATTCTGAAATCGTCAGCAGCCAGTTTGGCATTGTCAATCTGCAGGACAAGCCTTGCATTTTCCAGCTGCGCAGCGCCAATCTGGAAAAGAATGGTTAAAGGGATGAATGGTGGTAGAACAGCACACAAAGCCAATAGATTCTTAACAGTTATAGAAGATAAGATTATTTTATGCTTATAAACTGCTGTGAAAATACATTATTTATTCTAATGGTAATTTATTGTTTCAAGCAGGGGTTGGTTGCTTTTTTGGGCATTTGGTAGTCTCCAGTTCCGAACGTGTGGAAAAAATGGCCGCTTTTCCCCGTATAAAGTCTCTGGATTTTGGCTTTGGGCCAGATTTATCGTACGTGCAGGACAAAGTCTAGCCTGTAATTCACAGTAAATAAAGACATATCCTCATCTGATCACCTTCATAGCCATAAAACTACTTCCTCCCTCATCTGCCTTTTCAGATAAGATTATAAACCATGATCACTTGCTGGGTATTTGCAGTCAGAGCTCTTTGAGAGATGGAACATTATATTTGGAACTGGGAAACATTTTCATTTAATGCTGGAAAAAAAGCAAATCACCTTCTACACAAAGATATAATATCTATATAAAATAATGCAGTCAGTTTAAAGTATTCAGGCAAATGGGAGGAAATTATACAATGGAAAAGAGAGCTTGGGATTTTAATGTTCTCAGTCCATTTCTCCTCTCAGGCTCCAAAGTGGAAATTCAGATTAAGTAATTGCAGATTATATCTCCTCTCCCCTAGCTGCCAAAAATGTAAAAGTCTGAAAATCTGTTATGTCTTAAGTGAGACAATTACAATTTGAAAATTACATTTTATGCAAGTAGATTATTATCTTTTTTACCCCAAATTTTTGAAATTCCTGTGTTTCTGGATGATGGTATGGTTTCTTACCTTAGTTCGGAGCTCTTCGATGATTTTGAAGTACGGGCTGTGGTCGCGGCTCACGGCCGAGGAGTTCTTCTCGTAGTACTCCTTGATCTGCTGCTCAATGTGGGAGTTGGCCTTTTCCAGGGCTCGCACCTTCTCCAGGTAGGAAGCCAGGCGGTCGTTGAGGTTTTGCATGGTCGCTTTCTCGTTGCCGCTGAGCAGGTCCTCGTTCCCGGTAACGCTCAGCTGGAAGCTGTTGTTGAATCTTCCCCCAAAGCCTTGGCCATAGTTGGTGCTGGAGGATATGCGGGTCCCGTAGCCACCGGCTCCCCCGTAGACGCTGGGGGCTTGGAATTTTTGGATGGCCGTTTTCCTGACAGTCAAACCACTGACGCTGGGTGCAGGAGCATGGGAATGGGAGCCCGAGGCCCACTGGAAGCTCTGGTTGGAAAATGCCATTTGTGGTGTTGTGCTTTGCCTCAGATGAAGCAGCGGCGTCTGCACAAGCGAAGGAGAGCCCAAGTGAAGAGCAACGTCTGCTCTGTCAACCTTTATACCGTGTCCCAAGGAGGAAGCGCAGCAGGTGGAAACCCCACCTCTGTTGACGCACGGTGTAGCTGGTGTCAGCACAAACAAGGTGCAGGATATTGCCCCCACGGCCTGTGGGATGTCAGGGGGTTTGCAGCTGCCTTGGAGAAAACTCCTCAGGCACTTGGCTTTCCTTGCGATTCTTCTGAATAGAGCGTAAAACACAAAGGAGCAACTGAATGATTTATAAGTGTTCACCTGCAGCTGTAGCTTGCATGGGGCTTTTGAATGAGCATCTGGATTCCTACTCCCATGTGCAATTTCTGAATTTAAAATGAGGATGGACAAAGGACTTAAAATATATATGTGTAAAAGCAAGTACATATTTCTGTTGAGAAAGCAGTACTCTGGTGCTCAGCACAGTCTAGGACCTTCTAAATTATTAGAAAGATGGCATTTGTAAGCACCACATTGATGTTACAGGAAGCCCAGAATGCTGCTCGTACTGTGGTGAGGAAGTGGATGTTGCAGGGAACCTGCACTGAATATCCCATCACTTAATGTCAGAAACCCTTGCAGGGCCAACAGTCTCTTGGAGCAGCTGAAATTAAACAGAAATGGCATTGCTTCGGACAAAGCAGTTAGAATTTATATGCACGGGTTGGACATCTTGGAGCTCACCTGGCCTCTGCATCCGAAAGCAGCTTTCTGCAGTGAGTAAATGCTCTGCTGAAGCCACTGTCATGAACTGTCACACCGGGGGATTCAGGAGGATGAAACCTGGGCTTTCCTGCAGGGCCTCCCCTCTGGGAACCATCTGTGGAGTTGGAGTTGCCTGTGGAGAGGTCCTTTCACTTGGGGTGTTCGCTGGGAAGCGAGAGGGTACGTTCAGGAGCTGCAACCTGCTGCCTTTGCTCAGTGTGGCTGAAAAACTGACAATCCTGTTGCTAGTAGTGCCCGTATTCCCGAGCTGAGGATCGTGTATAGTCGCGAGATCCTAATGGAGAAAACGGGAAGCAAGGGAAGACGCGGATTGCTGCGGATCCCCGGTACGGCAGGGGAGCTGCGCTGGAGCACGCGGCGGGTGCTGCTCCCTGGGACGCTGCACCTACAGCACGGTACTGGATTATTCATGTAGAGATACTCGGCTAGAACAGTTGACACAGGTGGTTTGTGCTGGTGGAAGGAGCTGCTCTGCATCCTGCTTCCAGACCTCGCGGCAAGAAACTCTGCGCTGTGGGGCCCGTCTTGGCGGGAGCTTCGGATTTCTGAGAACCCCAAAGCCTGGAGCATGAGGAAACCAGCACGGCTACGTTTCCAAAGCCCCTGATGCTATCTGCTTTGGAATAGTTGCCTACAGATTATTCTGAATAGCACCGGGACAGGGCAAAGTGCTAAAGCGACGTGTTCAGCTGTTCCCAAAACGAGTGGTCCAGAGCAAAGGGATCGGTGGGCAGGGCACAACAGTCTTTGCAGGAGGATGCTGTTCATCTGCATGAATTGCCTGTGGACCTTGAACTTCCTGAGGTGGGACTGCTAAGTGTAAATGACAGAAAAACATTTATGACACTTAAAACCAAAGTACACCAGCCAGGTTATTTGGATTGTAGCTATAGGAACTCAAGGCAGGCCTTATATTTATCAAAAATACTCAGACTGAGTAAGAATCAATAGAGCTGGTAGGGAAAAGCCGTAAGAGATGCAGCTGAAGTTCCTTCTCTTATCTATGTCTTTGAATTCCTACATGTCTGGCCCTAATTCCCTGTCACTTATTTAACATTTTGCTTTGTTACGTAACAGATGTCAGCAAAGCTCTAGACTGGCTTCTTTGGGCCTAATTCTCAGCCTTTGTATTTGCAGCTATCCCATGCCCAAATGGATAAACAGCTCCATGGTTTAAATATAAAAAAAAAAATCCAAAAAGCATATGTTGCTAAATTAATGCTAAATTTCACATATTTGAAAGATAAAGATAAAACGGCATGGGTGTCTGTGTCCAAACCTGTGGACTAATGGTTATAACAGCAAATATTTTAAACAGCTGTTAAGGAACTTTAAAAATACTGTACAGGACAGTCTGTAGATACAGGCAGAGCATTTCCCTCCAGCGAGCTACAAGCTTAACTGGGTGCTGCAGAAATAAACCATTCGGAGCCACCTTAACTATTTATTTCAGGAAGGCTCAGCGGTGCCACGGCAGTTTAATGCAGAGTAGAGGGCAGTGGAGATAAGGAGAGCGGTGTTGGGATAACGTGTGGTGCCGTTCCGCGTGCGTCACCGTCGCTCGGGAGCGCAGGGAGGACAGGCACACCCGGCTCTGCCCTTGTGCAACTCGAGCTCTAACTCAGCACTTTTCCTTTGGCCTCACCTGTGTTTTAGTCCTAATTTGGGAGTCGGAGCGATACGACCGTAGTCTGCAGAGTCTGTCCTAGGACTCCGTGGTGATGAGCTGCAGGATGCCTGTTTGTGACTGTGTTTTGTTGTTCTAAGGCTGCTTTTCACTGATGAAGCCAGGAGGCAGCTGCCGTGAAGACACATGGAAAATGGACAACTCTCTAAATTATTGATGTATGTACAGCAAGTTTAGTAAAAAGATAAAGGTTATAAAAACACACAGTTTTAAATACCTCTTCTTTTTTTTTCCCCAAATATTTTCCATTAAATATTTGCATTGTGGGATGAATAAAAAAGAATACCTAGGACAATCTCCACCCTGAAAACAAACCATGTTCCAGCCATTTGTTAGTACAAATGCTGCACCCTCCCGTGCCCGTGTCTCGAAGCAGCGCCGAGGTGTCTGCGTGCGGAGATCCGGAGGGGAAAGCGCGCGGAATTCCTTGAATACGGGAAAATCTCTCCCTTTGCGCCAGTGTGAGGCTGTGTCCCGTTGTGATCTGTCTGGGAGCCACGGAATGGGAACCGTATGACCGATTGGGGTTCTCTGGAAGGAAAATGGTTTGTCACTGGAGAAAATGCAGCTTCTTCCCCAGGAGCAGTGGAAGGTGCTTTTCCAAGCTCCAAAAAGAACCATGAGCAGAGAAGAACGAACCAGCTCTTGCCCTTGGCTCAGCTGGCTGCACTTAACCCATGAGCATTTCCAGTGCAAGGTCTTGCACGGTGTTGCTTATATACACGGATATTTTCCTAACTTCCGTCTCCCTTTTGTCTTTCATCCAAAGAAAATCTATCTTCATTGTCAAGGCAGTTCGCCTTAATGTCTTTGCTGCTGCGAGCTTTGGCCGGAGAGGTAAATTGGAACATTTCTTTAAACTGTGTGCCAGGGCTCGGGGTGACGCACGTGACGGTGGCTTGGGCACATCCTTCCCTAGCCACAGGTTGCCAGTGAAAGTCAGGAGCTGCCTTTGCTGCTCTCTTCAAATAGATTCGGATTCCGGGGCCAACAATAACAGCTCCAGGCCGTACAAATGAACCTGCTCTTTTTTCCAGCCCTAAAAGTATCATAAATATCAGCTTTAGTATAATCTGGAAGATTACCAGGCAGATTTTTATCCTGTAAAAATTATGTGCAACCGAGATGTTGGCGAGCTGAGCAAACCAGTAAACTGGAGAATCTTACGTTTTTCCCAGATGTATCAGCAAAATTGCCAATATTTGCAGAGCTTTTCAAAAAGGGAATATGTGGCTTATATATCAAAGAAGACACAGGTAGCAAAAGTAGTGGGTTCTGTGGTAATGCTTAAGCATCTGATTCCAGGCCATTTAGAACAGAAACACGTTGTGTATATGTGCATTCGTCACTAGAGGCCACCACATGCCTTCTTAAAGCAGCTACGTATGCAGATTTATGATTTATTTATGACAGCTACAAAATCCATGCTGAAACTTGAGTGTGGTTAATGAAATTCACATATTACATAATGAAATTTCATATATTACCCACTTCTCTGGTCCTATATCCCAAAGAAAAAAAAATTTTGCATAGCTCTTGTGGCCAAATGTTTAAAGTAGTATTTATGTGCACAGTCACAGGCTGTAATTACAAAGAGTCTGGTGGGTGTGTGACAGTGACTTTATAAGCAAAGGCAACAGGTATTACCTATCTTTGCACCTTGAGAGCTGTATTTGTAGGGACAGGAAAGGCCTTTTCCTTTCAAATGTTGCTCCTTGCTTTAGGATTGATGCTCAAGTGTCTTAACTTTTAGATAACAAAATCCTTAGAGATTAATGGAGAGATTTTAGGTCTGTTGCTTTTTTCCTGCATGGTAGTGATGTATCTGGAGCCCAAGAGCAGCATTCGCGGAGTGTCTTGGAAACTGCTTTGAGACTCCTCTGTGCTGGGATTGACGGAGCAATCGGAAACGGAGCCCGGGCGCCGAAGTGGGTTCACGGGTTAGTCAGTTGCCTGAGGATTGTGTTTAGAAAGGGAAGGAAGGAGGTGATGCTTTTCTTCCTTTCTGCATGGGCAGCTTTATAATCACAATTTTCTGTGCACTCGCAGCAGTATCACACATTTATTCCACTGAAATTGCACTAGCAGGAGTTGCTTTCTCTTCCAGTCTGTTTTATGAGCTTTATGCTTTCATTTCTTATAGGAATGATTCAAAAAGCATACATTTGAGCCCAAAGCTAGTATTCTTTCTTTAAAAGTATCGGACTGTTAACTTCTATTTATTTTCTGAAGAAAGAAGTGCTGTATCATTCCCACGTCTCTCTGGTCAGCGCCACGGGCCTGTGCTCGGTGCAACGTTGCAGCCAGCTCGTTTCCATCATCTTTTCCCTGCCTGTCCCAAATAATGACTCCTTTGAAATAAATTTTACTCTTCTCAAATTACATTCCTCATTTTTGTTTCTCTCGCTCGAGCCCAATAATAGCCTATCAAAATAACTCCTTTTGGCTTGTCCTTAGCATATTGCAAAGCAAAAAAATGTACCCCTGCAGTCCAGATAGTTATTGAAACTCTCTTTACCACAGCTGATGTTATGATTTTATGCCTCTAAGCTCCTGATGCATATTCAAGCTTTTAAAAGGCAATTTAATACGTTAAGAAGCAGCAGCAATGAACCCTCGCAGCCATAGGTCATGTCTGGTACTTTATCATCTATCAGTTTCTTTAATAAGGAGAGTCCAAAACTCAATTATAAATCCATTGATACTTGCGTCTAGTGTAACATTTCTACAGACAATTAGTTGATGCAAACCCCTTGATGTATGACTCAAGTAGGTCATTTTAATACAGTCATGCAATTAAAAATGCCTTAAGAATACAACTTCAAAAGAGCCACCTACAGAATTTTACCCTGCAGAAGGAATAGGAGGAGGTGACCCAGAGACGGGCCCCAAATTGCTCCTGATTTCAGGAAGCTTCTGGAGTGAACGGTGGGGATGCTCCTGCCGCCCCAGCCCGGCTCTTCACTCGCCCTCTGTTTATAGATCCCTGTCTTTACCGAATGATTCATCCGCGGGAGCTGGCATCTCCCAGCAAAACTCTAGAAACCTTTATAGGTCAGGGTGTGGACATTGTGAAATGTTTTACTGGCTCTTCCACCTATTCTCTTCTGTTTCCATAATAGCATGCAAACTCTGCTCTCGACAGTGCTGTAAAGGCCAGGCTTTTCCTTCTGGTGCTGAAGTGCCTTGATTTACTTTTGCAAGACTCCAATGTATATTAGCAAGGCACAAATTTTGCCTTGTAGAGAAACTCATAAATAAGAAATAAACCTGCTGCTGTGTGGCTGCATCACCAGAAAAAATGTATGATTAATAGCACAAACCATTACTGCATTACCTCATTGCAAACTTCTTCCAAAGGATCAACAATTCACTTACCAAAGCTGCTTATTGTAATATACCTTAATAACTTCTAACATTTCTACAAGTGAAATGAGCCATGACTCATACACATTCTGGAGTGCATTCAAGTCTGTTATAAATCATGCTGGAGGATTTAGTGCAGGACTTCCTTAAATGGCAGGTGAAACTACGAGAAATGATTTGCGAGCGCGGATGGTTTCAGCCTCCTTTTATAGCCTCTTTAAGCTCATGTCTTTTTAGTTTGCAGAAGTATGGTTGCATCATTACCAAGACTTAGAAATGACATGATCTCTTATGGATATTTTTCTCCTATCCTACACCATCCTTCTTTTACCTCCCATCTCTGCTTATATGGGAAATGGAACAGATTCATTTTGAGTTTTTCCTTATGATGCTTCAAACTTCCAAGATTTCAGTTTTCCCTAGGCCAGCGTCACTCAACTCCTTGATGCTGAGGCAGCATTTTGACATATATTTAATACCAATGTAGAATAAACTCAAGCTAACAGACTGTTCAAGTAGCTTTAAAGCAATAAAATAATAAATGTAGTAAAAAACAGAAACAATACAATTCTCAGACCCCATAAGATTTCCTTGCTGTAAAGATACTAGAAAGGACACTATAGGATAGCTTGGGTTAAAGGTTGCTATAGTGATGGACTGAGCCTTTGGGTAAAATGGCATTGAGGACATTGAGCCAAGACTTAAGAGGAAGAAATACCCGTGTCATCTCTTCATGGAGTTCTTAAATACCACAAAATCAGCAAAGATCCCCCAGCACAGTGTTTCCTACAGGACTAATTTTACTAGCGCTGTTGACACCTGTAAATTTAAGAACATGATCAAATTATGTGCAGGATCTTGACCAGCAGCACACGCTTGAAATGAACCCATTAACTTATCTCGTCGGTGCCATCAGATACAGAGGGACTGTTGTAACCGTCGGACGGCTCTTGGGAAGCCCTGTTATCTGGGAGCCCGTAAGTGGAAGCTGCGAAGTGATGGATTCTAATTCAGCCTCTGTCACTGCAGCCTTGAGGAAGTTGTGTCATCTCCCTTTTCAATTTCTCAAGCCATAAAATGGAAATGATAACACAATCCACACTTGTAATCTCCCCAGCTTCATCTCTCAGCGTGTGGGAATTTAATGTTAACAGTGCGTTAAAGGGCTACATCATTAGCATCATTATATGTGATTTAGGGAGCAGAGCTCTACTTGTGCATGTATGGATGCGTGGCCTGTTCATGAGGACACAAATCAAGTTCTGAAATAATGAGTTATCATTGAATTTAGAACATTTACTGGGAAGCATGTGGCCAGTGATGCAGTATCGTTACCAATGATACAAATGGCAATGACAAGTAGTATTCTAAAGCCACGGAAAAGTCGCCAGGAATATGGGAACAAGAGAAGGGAATGGGGTGGCCAAGTGGCCCTGAATCGCGACGTTAGAGCCTGGCACCATCAGCGATGTCGCAGCGAGCCGTGAGGTCCAAGGCAGTGACATGGGGGTAAGAGAAGGTTAAAATGTGCAGAGCCGCAATGGGAATCCTGCACGAGCGCCACTTAGTTGTGTCACCCGGCCCGTGCGGAGCGTGACACGGGAATGCAGGGCGCGTGTCACAGCACAAAGCCCTGAGCCTGCAGGAATGCCAGCTATGCAGAAGCCTGCACTCAAATACAATACAATACTGCGTTTTTTTTGTTTTCTTTCTCGTTTCCTATGAAAACCTAATGCAAAACATAAATCTTGCATTTGATTTAGAAATAAGGCGCTACTTAGAAGCTTTTATGACATTACAGCAATGCTGCTACGTGCTGTAAAACTGATTAACGAATATGGGTACAAATACCACAGAGAACTACTCAAGAACACCCAGACACATTCTGTCCAGATGCCGTAAACACCAGGCCTGGCTTGTTGGATCTGGTAAGCCATAAGGAAGGACATTGTTAATTAGCCAAGAGTAACTAATCCTGTATTACAAGTTTTACCCAATTTAAAGAAACCATTAGGTAATCCATTGAATGCTTTGGGGATGTCTTTGTGCAACAAGGGTGGAGAGTGGGGGGAGGAAGGGGGATCACGAGCTGGTCCTAACACGCCAGTAAGAAAACATTGTATCATGGAGATGGACTTCATGTTTTAAATCCGCATTTTCTTTGAAATTTTCACCGTTTTGTGAACCTTGTTTCAGAGCAAAGCTGGTAGCGGGAAGCCCTTGTGAAAAACCCGTATGAGTAGGTTTGAAGAGTGCAGTGACAATTCTGCTCGTTGCTGTGAGGCTGCCCAGAACACGCTGTTCCCTGGGGTCGGCACCCGGGCTCCTTCTGCTCCCTTTGGGCACTTCCCTTCATTCTGCTTTCCAGGCTTCCGTGTGTAGAAACTCCTAATGATAGTTCTGTTTCTCTTAGTTAGTACTGAAAATACTTCTGTTTGGGATTTGGAGCTGTGTTTTCCCTTCTGTCCCCTCCCTCTCGAGTCATTTTTGCTTGAAACCATGTTATGTGGGATTTAGTTTTAATAAAAAATAAGATTCATGTAAAATAATTTCTATTTTTTGTGAACTGTCTCCCCTTCCTCCACTGCCCCTTAGTATGTGCTGTAAGTATCGGTGTATCCTGACTGTAGAACTTGTCAGCTAAATCAGTGAACATTCATATGAAGGCAAACAGGTGAACTGGTGTTTTGAATGAAATAGGACACGGAGAAAATAGGAGAGTGTCTACAAAGTGCTTACAAACTTCAAAGGAAAAAGAAAATTCTACAAAGCTGTAAAAGAAATACATTTCTAGTGTGTGTATCCTGCACGCTGTGCATTTTAGTAAAGTGTGCTTTATAACAATGCTAATCATGACATTTAGCAGTCGTATATAGGAAAGCCTAATGTTTTGCTTGTATAAATGCCAGGTGTAGTAGTGTACCACTTGATTACTTGTGTCACCTCTTTTGTTCTCATTTACGTCCTTGCAGCTCCACGTGTGCTAAAACAATGCGGCCTTTGTAGTCCCTTGGCCTCGTTAGCGCCGTCACGCCAGCCTGGCGCACACTCCGTGGAAAGCAAACCAGAAATTCCAAGACAAGTAATGGAAAAGAATTTATTGGCTGCAGTGAGGTATATGATAAGAAACATAAGACCATAGAAAAGTAGAGAGATTATTCATTTTAAATTATAGTTAATTTGGAGAGCAATAAATGAGTCGCAGGTGGAGATCCATGCCCTGGTGAGGTGTACATAATACAAGGATTACCAGCTCAGCCAGTCATTCTCATGGACAAGTTTGTCTTCAGCGTTTTGTGGATTAAGCTCTTCACGCTATCAGCTACACACAGAACTTCTCGTTATGGCCTGCAGATCATTCACTGCAGGAGTTCGGTGCGATCTGGCCCCGCGCGCTCACGCCTGCTGCTGGATCTCGTTGACGGTGGAGGCCACGACCTGCCCGTTGACGCTGTCGTGCACGATGGCTCTGAGCTTGTGGTTGGGCAGCCCCGTGTGTTCTGAGGGAAACGAAGGATTAGTGAGGCACGAAGCAGTGCTGAGGAGAGGTGGTGCCCGGAGTTTCATTTGCACAATGTACCAGCTACCCGCGATGGGGCCTGTTCAGCTGGAGAAGAGAAGGCTGAGAGGGGACCTGAGCAGTGTCTAGAAGTACCTCAAGGGAGGCAGTGAGGAGGATGGTGCTGGTCTCTTTTCACTGGTGGCCACCGACAGAGCTAGAGGAAATGGCCACAAACTGAAGCACCAAAAGTTCCACAGGAACTTAAGGAAAAATGTCTTGACAGTGAGGGTGCCAGAGCACTGGAACAGGCTGCCCAGAGAGGTTGTGGAGTCTCCTTCTCTGGAGATCTTCAAACCCGCTTGGACACAGTCCTGTGCCACGTGCTCTAGGTGACCCTGCGTGTGCAGGGGTTGGACTAGATGATCCCTAGAGGTCCCTTCCAACCTTAAGGATTCTATGATTCTCTGATTTCTCGCTCCATGTTTCACTTTATCTCTCCATGTTTCCCTTATTACTGCTCTTGGTGAAACGTGCTGCCAGAAAGTTACCCAGGCCCTGTCCAGGTCAGGGCAAATGAATAATCCGCCGCATCCCAGCCAGTGCAAATCCAATTTCGGAGCAGATTAACCTGCCTGATTAAATGTCTGTGGGTCATACTCATCCTGGAGCACAAGTTTCCAGACATGCAGATTTTCTTGTTGCCCTCAAGCCCTCGCAGTGCGGCGTGACTCCCACTGTAGGGAGTCAGCTTTCTGCGGCTCGGGAGAAGCCGGTTTAGTCACCGAGCGGAGTCACCGCGCGCCCTCGTGCCCCACGAAGCTTTAGGCTGGCCGGGGTTTGGGACACTGTGTTTCAGTGGCGGGAGGCGGCGTGCGGAGCCAGACTTAACTCCACATAAACCTTCCCCACTGCCTTTGTGCAGAGGCAAATCATTCCGAGTTAAATTTGGTTAGAACTGACAAAACAACTTAAAAATTCACTATAGAGAGCCAAGTAAGAGACTGTTACCTTTAGTGTTTGATTCAGATGTTCTTGTCCTGTAAAGAAATGAAATGGAGGCAAAATGAGGGTACTCATTTGAAGTAGTTACTCATCCCCTTCATCTCAGTGATGTTCTGAGGAGAGCGCGCACCAATATGAAAACGAATAAAAACAAACAAACAAACGGGACCTTTTTGTACCCTGAGAACTTTTCTTCTTCTGTAGTCTCCTACTCCTCTCCCCTCACCTGAAGCCCTTCCCTTAGGCTTGGATTATTGCTTCTCTTGTGGGATTATGCAGCATTCCCCATGTGGCGGATCGCTCAGGTTGGGCCCATTTTCTCTTCTGAGGAAGAGCCCAGTACTTTGGGCTATCCTCAGGCTTTTTATCATGATCCATCACATTAAAATACCAGCCCTTCATATTATGTTGTGGAACTCACAAGCCTCGATTAAACATAAACAAACAAACAAAGAACCTGAATATGAGAAGTCTCTTCTCATCTGTACCAGTCAGGGCAGATTTGCCTTACCCGACAACATTCCCCTCCAGCAGCCGGCGGTAAGTGGAAATTTCCTTCTCCAGACGACTTTTGATCCCAAGAAGAACCTTATATTGGTTATTTTGGTGCTTGATGTCCTGACGAACCTGGTTTAGCTCTTCCTCACACTTGGAGATGATCCGTTGCATGTTTTGAAGTGCCAGAGCATAGTAGTTCCGGGTGTCAGCCAGGGTGTCTTCCAGCATGTGTTTCTGACAGAGCAGAAAAGGCCAATTCTACAGTTACTATTTATGTGACATGATAGTGCAGAAATGCCAGCAAATCTGATCTCTAGCTAGAAAGCTGTGGTCGTTTAAATACCTGTTATATAAAACTTCTCCAGAGTCTCCAAATTATGGCTCTGGGAGCTTTCATCTGTAGGAGATGGTCAATATTTCTCATGGTTCATGTATTTCATGCATAGCATAGGGGTTATCAATAGGAAATTTGTATAACTATCTCTCTTTCTGGACATTTTTTCCATCCAGATCATGTAATCAGCTATCCGGTCCCTTCTTTCTCTTCTCTCCATGCACTGGTGGAGAGACATGTACTTCTGTTGCATCTTGGTGACAGCTGCTCAATGTATTTTGCAGATTTGGGCAAAGTCAAGCATGGACCAAATTGCAGCTTCGCTTATACCGTAATAATTGCATTAAAATGATGCTATGTGATATGCTATGGATATAAATACAGAGCTGATCCAAGGCAACTCTGAGAATTTGTGAAGTAAGGATGACCAGGCAGAGATGTCTACAACAGATACCTTACTCATCTGCGCCTGCAGCTCGATCTCCAGGGACTGGAGGGTACGTGTTAGATCCTTGATCTCGTTCTCACTGTTGTGTAGCTGCTCTGGATTAGGAACTGCTGCCAGAGACATAGCTGTGCTCTGTGGAGCAAAAGCAAGGGGAAAGCTCACTGATGGTCTCGTATGGCAACAGGGATCTGCAAAACGATCAGAAAACAGCTGTTACCTGTTCTCTGTACCAATTGTCCAGGCTTTTGCGGTTCTTCTCAATTATAGCTTCATAATCTTCTCTTATTCCTGCTAGAATCTTGGCTAAATCTTCGGGTGGAGTAGCATTTACCTTGACATTGACTTTGAAGTCCTGCGATGAGCGATGTGCATCCATATCCTACGCATAACAGGGGAGACAAGCAAGGTCACTCATGAGAAGGGGAACAGTCTTCATTCCTGTCCTGCCTTCTTCACTTCCATCCTCTCAAAATGCACAACGTGTTTTTTCCTTTCTGGTGGGATGATTATTATACGTATTCAGTTAACACAGTTTGGAAATTTCATATATGGCTAATACTGTGACATAAGTTAAACCCATAACCTACATGTGTTTCCGTGGCAGAAGCATGATAGAGAAATTAAAAACATGGGAGATGTTTCCAATTTCTGTTACAAAGTTTCTGGAAGATACATATGCAAAGAAGCAGCACTGACATTTTATAATTACTTATCTGCTAGGAACCTAATCCTTTCATGTAAGCCTAACAGTAATTTCATCTTTCTTACCCTCTATGTTAATATTTATGGAACCATAACTAAGTTTACAGGAGAGTCAGTTCTGTGTAATTGTTAAGGGAATAATTGGATTAAAACATATAATTACTGTGTAAACAACATAATTACAAAACAAGTCAGACTGGTGCGGTCACATTCCTTTTGGAGTAGCATAATCCTGTGCACCAGGTACCATTTTGGAGACACCAGGATCATGTCAGGGTAGTGACATCACGGGCTCTGAAATGCAGATCGACTGGACACCCCGATGTCTCTGCTGCTTCCAGGAGCTGCTTTGCTCTAACTATCCCGTGGTCTGCAAAGGGATCAGCCAGGGAAAGTCTCTGCTGCGGCTACGTAACCCTTGGATTTCTGTTCCCCCTTTTAATAAGCCACAAACGCAAGTAGGATTCTTGGTTCTGCACCTGAAAATGACACCAGGTCAAGCAAAACCAAAGCAGCGTGTTTTCAAGCAGTGGTAAAATATGTGTGGGAATATTACAGCTTTGTAAGAATCCAGAGCAGAAAGACCCTATGTGTCTTAATATCCACATGGATATATTCAGATCAAAACTCCACCTAGCCCTGCATCTTATTTCTAGCAACGGACAGGAGCAGACGCTTTGGGGATGTGCTTAAGGGCAGGCACGTTTAGTCTGGTCCTACCACCCTGAATTTCCAACTTTAAAGAAAGAGTTTTTTCCAAGACCTGTCCACAGAAATGATATATCCAGAGTTCCAGACTCAAGAAGTTGGTTCTGGAAGAAAACAGTAGTTTATTTTCCTTTCTGAAATCCCAGTTTAACTGTTGAAGTAGAAAACAAACCTCACGTCTCATCTATTCTCATTGGTTTCTTTTGAAACCTGATTGGGTTCTGAATCATCTCTCCCATTTATAGATTGTGGATCTTACTCAAAGCTAATTACACGGTAGTGAAGATTTCCATGATATGATTTTAGCAAGTGGCACTTTTTTTACCTCCTCATGGTCTTTCCTCCGGAGGATGTGCTCCTCTCTCAAGCCTTCGATCTCCATCTCCAGATCCGTCGTCACGATGGTGAGGTTGTCGAGCTCCTTGCGCAAGTTCTCCACGTCGCACTGCACTCCCTGCCTGCGGGACCGCTCTGCCTCGTACCTGCACCAGGAGGGAGCAGGAGGAGCGCGGTGAGAGCCCTCTCCTCCGGCCAGGAGGTGCCTGGGGCCTCTCGTAAGGAGAGCAGAAAAGCAAGGAGACAAATCCTCCTTTTAGAAGATGTTCGTTCATAATTCTTGGGTAATTTTAAAAGTAAGATCTTTTTCTTTCCTCCTCCCAACAACTCCTCTATGACAAGGAAGAATGAACGTTTTATTTTCTTGTTTGCATCTTAGCATTCGTGAGGTTGTGAGTCTCAAAAGCTTGCTGATAGAGATGTCCAATCCACATCCACCATCACTGCTTTCTGTAGGTTTTTTTTTTTCCCCAAAATGATCACTTTTCAGTCCTACAGAAAGCAGGGAAAAGGCTGCAGACATCAGTTATTAACAGATGTCTATAACCTCCTGCAGTTTGCCAAGGTATGACAAAGTCAGAAAAACGCTGCCACATCTTCCCTTGGGCAAAAGGAGCACTTTTTTTCTCTCAAACTCAAAATCTCCCTTTATTTCTTTAATATTTCGTATGTCTCTATATTCCTTCAGTAGATGGGACTCGTTTCTGAACGTGGCCGTCACGCAGAGCGGCCCGTTGGGAGCACGCGCAGTCCGGCCAGGCAGGCGCTGCGCCACGGAGTGACCATGGGCTGCGCGGGCAACCGAACCTCATAGGAGATTCCCAAGGGCTGGGACATGTTCCAATAGCTCGGTCTGCTCCACATCAGACAACTGACGGGACTGCTGAGAAGTCCAACTTACACAAATGATTACATTAAACATCTTGGCTTCTCTCCGTGCTGTCCTGAGCAACGAAGGCGTGTGCTGATAGCTGGGAAACTGGCTCGTTACTGGGGCAAAACTTCCGAGAGTCCAAAAGAGAAGACACTGAAGGGTAGGGATTTCCCGTGGAGCGGGATGGAAGAGATAACTGCAGGAAGCAGAAAGATTTGGCTGGACCGGGGAAGCATATGAGGCAGAGATGGGTTGATTTGTATTCCCAGTTGATAATCTTTAAATACCTTTTGTCATAAGTATTAAGTGTCTGCAGTAAAACCTGCTCTTCAGGACCTGAACTAAGTATCATAAACAGGGTGACTCAAGATTGTTCACCAAACATTTGTGTTTTGAACATCCTTTCTTACCTTTTTGATTTTGTTTTTGTTCTGTGTTTTATATATTCCATAAGACACACACAAAAACCCAGATAAAGCACTTTCATACTGGATTACCAAGAAAACAGAAAGAATTATTTTCCTTAGTCCTTTTTCAAACTTAATCAGGAAACCGAAGAAGAACTTACTTGAGCCTGAAGTCTTCAGATGCCATGTTAGCATTATCGATCTGCAGGAGGATGCTGGCGTTGGTGATCTTGCCATCCTCAATCTGCAAAACCAAGAATCCAGCAACAGACTCAGTGATGGGGTAAAGAGAGGGCGAATAAACTTTGCTGCTTGGGTTGTCTGAATAGATTTAGAATCAGCTTCTGAAAGCACAAGTCCCATGGTAAGGAGAGTAGGTGAATAAAAACATCTTAGATTCAAGATTTATTTAGATGCTACCACAATTTTTGCCCATAATCTTACTTTTCTCTTGTTCTTCCTTTTCTGGAAATGATGTAGGAAGAGTCATCTATTGCTAGCCTGGTAGGGAATATGAATAGTGCTATGCACATTTTATTGTATATTGTAGAATAAGAGTCACTCACTCGCTGCTTTTTTGCACAGTGATTTTGATTCTGTTCAGCACTGCAGGAGGAACAGCCACAGTCATCTTCAGGGCAGATTTCAGTGAGAAACATTCAGCTGTATCTGAGTACAATTAAACTACTGGAATTCATAATGGTGCTTTGTGGTGTTGAAGCTTGCCCTAAGAAGCAGCTTTGCAGGACAAAGTGCATCACATCATTCATGCAGCATGCTCGGTGTGCACCGAGAAGACTTTGAATTCCTTATCAACACGAAGTAGCTTTGGTCCATAGATTGGAATATGAAAAGTTGGATATTCCATTCACATCTTTGAAAGTACCTTGCTTGTAATTAGGAGGAGCTAATAATGTGGGGGTGCCATGTCTTCCCTTCCTGAAGAGGCAGAAGCAGCACAGCCACAGAAGGCTGTGGATCTAACAGGCGCCTGCACTCAACGTTAGCAGAACAGGGAGGGTTATGGCCACAGAGAAATCACCTGCCATTTAGAGGGCCCTCAGCACCCTTCAGCAGAACTTTCCACACCTAAATGAATCACAAAGGAACCAGGAAATGACAGAATTATCCAGAAGTGTCAAAAGTTGACTTCTCTTGGTAAAAAAGGAGGTGTTGTGGAATGTATTAACTAATCAGGAAGACAGGACAAGCTGTTCGTTCTTAGGCAATTACCAGCAGACCTTGGGTATCGCCTTGGGCCAAGATCCAGGGCAGCCGAGGAGCTAAAGCGCTACCCTGCCTGCAGTGTGGTAGCAGAAAACCCATCCTCCAAGATGCTGAATTTTGCTGTAGAAGGTGGAAACTGAGAGTAACTGCCCTGCTCATCATGAGTTCAGATGTCCAGGCAAAAGTGTCCTCCCAATGTAGGTCCAGGGTGAGTTTGTCTCGAAGTTTAGTCAGTCACTGCGTCATGGACTTCCTGGGTTATTGGATATAGGATCCTAAATTCACTCTAATACTCATTTCAGGTGCTAAATCACTCTCCCTATATTTCATGTTATTAACTAGTGTGTTTATGTTTAATAATTATATGTTATATTTTTGCTCATTTTACTGGCAGACATGGCAATAATTGTGCTAATTTATAGAGAAAGTAAACATTCTCAGTTAAGTCACTGACTTGTACCCTGTAAATTATCCTTGAATGGCCCATTCCTCCCCGCATGAGCAGCACGTTGAACACGTGCCGGGGCTGAACCGGTGCTTGGGATCACGGGGCGCCGGAAAGGAGACGTAGGGCCCATTCCAAAGTGTGGGCTTTACCCCCGTCTTCCTAAGTGTTTGGGATTTATTAATTCCAAGTGAGCGTGAACTCATTTAGACTGTTGGAGAGCAAATATTTATCTCTGGATCAGCTAAAAAAAGAAGTGCTGAAGTGGCAGGTCTGCAGATTGATGACCTTTCTTTATCCTTAAAAGAGAAATAGGTGATGACAATTCCTTGCACATCGGCTGTGGTCAGAGTGCCTCATCTCCTGCCTGCAGGCAACACATTTACCATGAGGAGAGAGCTTCATCGAGTGCCTGACCTCGCTCTGCGGAGGTGCCAGACGATGCCATTTCCGAGCCCTTTTGAAAAAAGAAATCTCAGGGGCTTGAGAAAGCCAAATCCCCGTGTTGGAAACGGGGGGAAGCTGCAGCTTCATCTTATGGAATGACTTTGCTTTTCGCCTCGGATGGCTGCGTAAAGTTAATTGCTCAGATTCGTCACCGAGACGGTTACAGTGCTAAGAATGTTCATTAGGAATACCAGTTAATATTATGCTTAAATTTGAAGACACGTGAGTTTGGGAGAATGAAAGGGTTACTGCTGAATGTTAATATTAAGTATTGGCAAGAACTAGAAATTCTCCTTTTAATTACAGTGAAAACATCCAAAGGAATTTGTCGCTGCTATTTTCTTAATTACAACGAAGTATTTTTCCATCTGGTTACATAAGCTGCTTGGACCTAGAAGTCCTGTAGTTTCATTGTCTGCTGCCGCAGGAATCAAAGGAATAAAGCACAAGAGGACGTCTAAAGGCAGCAGGCATGAAAGAGGCAGGCTCCTCATTTCGCCTGCTTTGTAATTTGCTGAATGCACGTACAGTCAAAAAGACCAAATTCTGCCAGACTTCGTTGCCCCAACCACGCTCCCATGTTCAGAAAGGAACGCTTGGCAGCATATAAATCCCTTTATCCTAGCAGTCCTTGCAGAATCCCCTTTGTCTGCTTCCAGCTTGTCTCTCTTATACCCCATTCTCCTCCTCATGAACACAAAGGGTGTCTATGCCCTTTTCATTAGCATTTCGAGCATGTAAAAGGTTTTATGAAGTTTCTTTTAAAGGCTACCCGTCAACTCAAATGAATACCCGGCATGTGGAACGACGTAGACCCTTGGAGCTCCCCCTTACCTGTCTTTGCATGTCGGTGACGCTCTGCTCGTATTGGTTCAAGTCATGCCTCTTGCTGTGCGACTTTGTCTTGTGCCACTCTCGGATGCAGCTTTCCAGCTGAGCGTTGGCTGCTTCTAAGGCACGGACCTTGTCCAGGTAGGCGGCCAAACGGTCGTTCAGGTTTTGCATGGTCTCCTTCTCGCTCCCCCCCAGGAAGATGCTGTCCCCATGGCGCTCGCCGAAGCCTCCGCAGGACGCAGGAGCCAGCCAGAGGGATCTGGCGGAGGAGAAGGAGCCCTGGGTGCTGCTGGCAGCACCGTCGGCGCTGGAAGGTCTGTACGAGCTCCCGTGCTGGGCCAAACCACACCCTGCAATACCCCGCAGGGACCCAGGAAAAAACTGGAAAGGGCCTTGGCTGCTGCTCATGGTTAGCTCGGCTATGGATCCAACCCAGTGTTTCCCTGCCTCGCGCTCACTGAGCCGCCTCGTAGCCTTCCCCGAGCACCTTTATGCCTTTTCCTGTGGGAGTTCCCTGCGATGAATGACTACAGCAACAAGATTGTGTCATCGTGAAACGTGCTTCCTCTTGGTCAATTCCGAAGCATTTATGAGCCTGCACACACTGTTGTTATGATTTGGGATCACAGCCGCATACCAGATCGCTTTCCTTTTCGGTTGTTTTTTTTTCCTCCTTTTCATATTCTAATAGTGAGGTGTGGCCAGGAGCACTAGGTGTGGAGCAGGACCAGCTCTGCCGCTGCTTTTTTCTAACCCCGTAGTAAATACGTTGTATTTTCCTGTTTGCAAGGGGCCAAATACCTTCCGTGGCAGCCGCTAGGAAGAGCGAGGGCAGGGCCACCTCTCCGAGGACACTTGTCATTTTCTGCCTTTCTGGATTTCGCAAATCTCGGGCCTCAGAGCGATGGCAGCACCTGGAGCGGCAGCGTTGGCACCGCCGAGGGGCAGGGGGCTGAGCAGAGCTGCATTTACCTGTATCATTTACCTGAAACTCCAGCCCACAGGGAGCCAGGTCAAGCTGTTCCAAGGTTTCTTCCTCCTCATTAGCTGCCTGTTTTGAAATATATGGGAGTTAGATACCTAGCAATCATTTCTACTGATTTTTCTTTTGTGCTTCATGGTGCAGGTCATTTTTCAGTTTCAATAGTCATGTTGAACTAGGAATTACAGCTATTATTAGTATTAAAATATCTGCAAGTTTAATATGTGCAAACTATTGGGAAAATAAGTTGGTAATAATATTCCAAAGATTCAGGTCAGAGTTGGGCCAACTTTAGGGGGAGACTTATTTCCTTTACGTCAGGTTAGGAGTTAACACACAGTCAGTGAGTTTAGCTAAGCCTAAGTATGGCTGCAATCCTCAATCCCAAACAACTCAGACACGAACATAATGGAGCTAAGTCAGAGATTGCACCCAAAATAATGATGTAATGATCATTGTTTTAGGATAAATGCACGAGGTGTGATGCTGAGATAATGCACTCAAAGAGAAACAAGTCGACGTGCTGATAAGCTGTCAGAAGTTGTGAATGGTACCCTGGGGTTATTGAGTTTACCTTTGCTTTTCCATAGCAGTTTTATAGCGAGATTGATGGGTACGCTAGAGGAAGGAGCTTTGGGAAGAGGCGGAAAGCAGCGCCTGGTCGCAAAGGGCTCGGCGAGGAGAGGCACCTCGTGTTCCTGCACGGCTGCGGAAGGCTCCGCTCCGCCACGGGGTCTCTCCCTTAGCACTTCTGCTGCTCCGGCACAGCAGGGTCTGTCCTGTGGGAAGCCTGAGGAAGGCTCTTCCCACGGCAATGCGGAGCGAAGTCTTGGTGCACTTCACCCTTCCCAGGAGAGGCCGGGGAAGCTCCGACCCTCGTTTGCTGCACTGGGCAGGATTTGAGCTCCTCCTGCTGGTTCTGCATCAGCTCTGCTCTTCTCAGCAGCTCTTGGGTTCTTTTTACCAGTTACATTTCCACTTAGGACCTATCCCTTCTTATCCCCCCATTTAATTGTATGAATATGCCAACATTTTAATTGCTGGGGGGAACTTGCCAATGAAGATAATATTACCCAGTACAAGGTAGGACTGCCACAAAATGTTCTGGTAGCAGGTGCCATTAACAGCTGAATTTGGGTATTAGCACTGTTGCTTGCTAATAACAGCTTGAAGTACACAGCAAAAGTGAAGCGGTAACTTGAAAAGGAGATTATGTCAAGTCAAATATCCTCCTGTTGGGTTCATCTGACCAGTGATTCATTCCGGATGGAGTTTTTTAGCCTGGCAATTCGGTAAGCTCATGTTCTATGAAATACTATCTGAATGCTAAAAATGAATCCTTTTTTTTTTTTTTCACCTGGATTCACACAGTGCAAGTCAAAACTTGGTCTGAGGCTGAGGCTGACAGTTTGTGAGAAAAATAATAGCTTCCCTCTTACTCCCCAATAGCTTCACTGGGTATCGTGCGGTTCTGAAGAACAGACTCGTGTTCTCTAGCACGTTACACCATGGCAGTGCGGCCAGAGCAGTGAGAGCGTCTCCTCTGGAACCCAGCTTGGCCCCAGAAGCCCCTCTCTCATTAGTAGTTTGCCTCTCATTTCAAAGGAAAAGTTACCATCTTGCATCCAGCCATATGTGTCGAGGATCCATGGAAAAGACCAGAAAAATTTTCTCCGGAAAGCAGGCCTGGCCCTTCTGTGCCAGGTGGGAGCTCCGGGGCTTTAGGGAATTCTTTAGGTCACAGAATACAGAGCAAGGATCAGGGTAGGGAAATAAAACCCGCTCAGCAGGAGGACCCAGGGCTGGGAGCAGGGACAGAGCGGGGCAGCGCGTGGGGCTCTCCGTGCCGGCCGCATCCCGAATTCCCAGCCCTAGCTGGGCCGTTCCGGGTATTCTGATCCCACCGTCTCGGTTTGGGTTTGGGGGCATCGGGGTGGGAAGGACATAGAAAATTCCAGATGAAACGTTGTGCATTTCAAATAAGCTGAGGTAGGTGGCAGCAATGGTTCGAAGTTGAGGTCAGTAACTCGATTCTCTTGCTCCCAAGAGAGCTCTTCATTGTGCCTGAATCTGCCTGTTGCTTCAGTGCAGTTGTAGGAGCTGGTAGCTGTAGAGGTGACACAGAGCCGACCACAACCGCGGCCCCTCCAGAGACGGGTCCTTCTGGCGTCGGTTCCGTTTCAGAAGGCCGAACGCGCCGTGCCGAGGGCTGGGCCTGCAAGTCCATGTCCGGAGCCTGGCCAGGGTTTGGCTCTGCAGCTCTTCTCCATTCGGGATAACCTCCTCACTCCTTTTTCCATCTGAGATATAACCAAGATAGGAAGGAAAACAAGACAATGAAAGCACTGGGTTGGAGTTTAGGTTCTCATGGTAGTTAATTTTTTGGATTTCCGGTCGGCTCATGCAGGCTCCAACTGGGATCCGGCCCCAGCACCTTTCAGAAAAGAGGTCAGGAAATCTCCAGGATCGATTTCTAGCCTGATTTTGGCAAGAGCTCTGCTGGTAGGGAAACTGCTCAGGTCTTTGCACAGGGGAACCAAGTTACCTGTGTGTTTAACAGCTCGTTCACGAAGCGCGCGCAGGAAGCGCCCGGGTGAATAAACGCGAACGTTTTCGGTGCCTGCGGAGGCTTATTAAGAAATTGGCACCGGAGCTTCCTTTGCCTGGGAAGCTGCCAGACTTTACAGGAGCAGGTCCACAGCACCGGAGACATTCGGAAAGCAGAAGGGTCATTTGCTCCGATGCTAAAGCCTTGCAGGAGGGGAGAAGTCCCCTGAAGAGGATCCATCGGGAAGCAGCCGGGCAGGACGTCATCGTTGCCGCTCTCGGGTCATGAGCAGGTTTCATCATCACACCTTGTCCTCTGTCCTCCAGCTCTTCCGTGATGGGGCGGATTTTCATGGGATCCGAGGTGCTGGTGCATTCTCTGTTACACGTGGGAAGCCAGGAATTCTGCAGGGAAATGTGCAGACGCATAGTAGGAAAAGAGTATAATTTTAAAGGATGGTGAAAGGCGCTGCCTTTTGCACTGAGGGCGCTTGCAGTCCTGCCCGCCCAGCAGACGGCGGCAGGGGGACGTCTCCCGCTCCGGGCGGATCTTGGCACCCAAAAGGGTCCCGTAGTCCCGGCTGTGCCGCTCGCGTCGCCGCCGCTCATCGGGCTCCACAGCTGCCCTCGGCTTCTGGCAAAGAGCGATCCAGCGTGGATTTCTAAAGGGGAGGAAAAGGAGCATAAACACCTGCCAGCGGTGCCGTGGGTGTCCATCCGGACCTGCCAAAACAGAGAACCTCAAGTCGGTCTAATCCCAAATCAGTGCCAGTTTTGTGCAAATTTAGGGTTGCCAGATTTCCCTTCTGCTCCTTCCATTTTGCACTCATTTAATTGTTATTAATGATTATTTAAAAGTTTTTGAGTGACAGGAGAGTTTTTCCTGGCACACGCTTAGATAAATTGCCCTCTCTTAAGCGTATGAGCATCTCTTGAAGTGTGGGTTGCCCAGGTGCTCTGCGGAGTAGCCCAAGTGTCTCGTTTGTGTCAGTCAAAGGTAGAAGGGGATTCGGAGTGGAGCCGCCTGCGCACCCAGCTCAGCCCCTTTCCCGCTCGGTTTCCAGGCCCGGACTGCTCCGGTGCAGATGGCCGGTCCCTCACGGTGCCACGGCTCTTCTCCACTGGACATCGCCTCTTGGTTTGGTTCCTGCATCTGAAAATTTGAGAACAAGGAGAAGATGGTTCCTCTGCTTTGGAGCAAAGTCAGTAATTTGGTTTTGCGTGCCGGTGGCAAGTTAGGCTCCACATGACCCGCACCTTTGTGCAGGACCAAACCTCCGCATCCTTGCGGTTATTGAGGTGCCTTGAGGTTCTGCTCATCCTCCTGGAGAGCTGAAGGACATTCCGTTGTGTCCTGCAGGGTGGAATTGCCCTCTGGGTCAACAAGAATAGCAGAGTTTCCTCGTGGCTGCAGTAGGAAACGTGTCGAAAGACATTCCAAAGGCTCGCCCCGACACAGATTTTATTTTTAAAATATGCATTAAAAGGTAACTGCAGATTTAATTATCATGGGAGAATAAGCAAGCAATCATGCTGCATGTCTTTTTGCTAACTCCATGGCTATCTTGCACATTGCTCTTATGGATTAGAGTTCTTTTCATTGCCTTCTATCTAATATATTCAGTCCTGCCTGCCCTCATGTGCTATTCTGTGATGCTGGTTAGTCTCTAATTAGTTTATATTTGCTGCCTTTAGGCTACATATTTATTTATTTATATTTTATCTCTTCATGGCTCTTTTTGAGGCAAAACAGCTCTTCCATCAGGGCTTTCAGCTGCTTCTCCAGGTCGGCTCTGCACAACGTCGGCTCATCCAGAGCCCTGGAGGCCGCTGGCATCAGCCCCCCAAGCCTGGAGAAGACCTTGTTCGCCCTCCAACCTTCATATGTGATGCAAACAAATGCAAAGCCCAGGGACAGAGCTGGCAACGCGCAAAAGGCTGCAGTCGAGCCTCTTTTTAACACCACAGATTTGTGCTAATGCCTTTTGGTTTTAAAATATTTTTTCTCTTTCTTTTTTTCATTAGAAATGTTCAGAGAAGCTGGGTGCTGCTTAGTGCTGTCCTTCTGAAAACGGCTATTGCGTCCCCTGTGCACAACACACCTAAAACAACTTGGATTTGCTCCTTTGAGCTCTTAAGTCAGTTTTGTCAAATGACACGTGATCCTCTATAGATCGGATAGACCCTCAGAGGAAATGCAGACGTTAGAGGCTTTTGAAGCGCATGAAGACAGAGGCAGTTGGCCAAGCTCTGAGGTCCACTCGCTTGGTTCTGGGCTCTCTTGGTTCTGGAGTCATCAGCCACCAGCCTGGCCTTGTCCAGCTGCAGCATGAGCTTCACATGGCTCCTCTTGGCACATAAAATCTGGAAATAAGATGCAATGCTGAAAAACAGCTTAAAAAAACCCACCTTTCAGTCCCCGATGCCGCGCTCCGGGCCAGCGTTCTCCCGCTCCCTGCTCCTGCTGCAGGCGACAGGCCGGGCGCTCGCCCGGGAGCTGCGTCGCTTCCCTTGCGCTGCCGCTGCCGATCCCTCCGTCGCGCCGGCCGGCAAAGCCCGGGCTGTAGCAGGAACCAGGTGAGTGTGGATGGATGCCAGAAGATCCCAGTTCAGCAGAGGGGCCTGAAACTTCCATCATGCCGTGTGGGAGACCTGGAATCCTGGAAGAAACCCTGGAGCACACTGAAGAAATCCTAGTAAAACCACTACCTGCACCACAGGATCCCTTTGCACGCCCTGAAGAGACAGTTGGAATAAAGTGGAAGTCAGGGTGTTAGTGGCCAAGGTGAGCAGAGCTCGGATTAGTTGGAGAGCTCAAGTTATTGAAGCCTGGAGGGCTCGTTCCTCAGTTGAGCATTTTATATCCTGAGCTCTGCGCGGTGGCAGACTGTAGAAACCACTTCAATTGGGAAGGTTTATACCAGTTTTCTAAACAATCCTGTCAATCCCATTGTCTGTCATTTAGTTGTTTATAAACAATCAATCTCCCCATAAAAAGCTGAAATAAGTTAGGACTCCCCAGGCCTCTCTTTGCCACTCCAATACTTGTATTGTGCCATCAAAAGGACATTTTATCATGCCTTAAAAGTAAGTTTGGTCCCGGCTGTATGTCAGGGCAGTTGGTTTGTGGCTGCTCATGGTCACCTGCACCCTGCTCGTATGGAAAGTGAGAAAGGACGAGGGAGCAGAGACGTGGCGGGACCCGTAGCAACTTCCTAGGCCAGAGGATGTCGTGAGAATAAGGACGTAAAAGAGGATGACCTGGTTCAAAGGGGTTGGGAGGAAAAGGAAATTCCTGGGAACGTACCATTTTTTACATCCCGTTCTGCGGATTGCAGTAGTGCAGGGTGAGGACTAACAACAGGCTCCCCGAAAAGGTTATGTTAGCAAAATACAACATTTATATGAATGTTTTATGTGCTTCTGAAGTTGGGATTACTGGTCTCCAAGGTTTATAAGCTCCTCTCTCCAGTTGCAGCGCTGTTGGTTTACAAACTAGCTTATTGCTGAGAAAACAGCCGTGCTGCTGATGCAAAAGCTGCAGGAACGGTGTGTCCTGCTGAGCGTGTGCAACTGGGAAAAAACAACGCAGAAACCAATGACCTTGCACAAGCAGGAGAGAAACTTTATTACGGTGTTTCACAAGAGCACTACAAAGCTGCTGGTGGAAAAGGCTCCCCAGCTCCGAGCCCTAGAGCCACAGAATCATGTAAAAGAAAGAGCAAATTTAAGGCAAGACACCAAGTTGCTGCACATTATTGGGTTAAATTCCTGTGCTTTGGTGAAAGCAAAAGGATATTTCTGTTAGCATTAGCCAGTGTGTAGACAGAATGGTTTCCGTGCCACTTTATTAGAAGCTGTTTACTGAATCCCCCCTCGAGTGCCCTGTTCTGGTGACCGTCACAGTGCAGATGATCTCGGGTACGAGAGGGCCTTCAGTATTGCTTTTTACGGGTATTTCTTGTCACGAGTAGAAACAACTTTTCCATCTACCGAGTCTTCCACGCTGATGCGAACTCTTCCGCTGCTCAGATGTGCTGCGGAAGGAGAAAAAAAGGGTCATTCAAGCAGGGGAAGAAAAAATGCGCTGGTGACACCCTGCAGAGCTGCGGGGCCTTGGCTGGCTGGTTGGTTTCTTTCTACATATCAAAGGGCCTTCTGAAATGGGAGAATAAATAATAAAAAGGAGGAGTGTGCAGTTTCCTCATGAAAGTCTCATGTTAAATTTGGAGGTATTGTGTTTATGTTATATGACAATATAGCAATATAGCAGTGAATTCAGGAATCTCTGTGCTTTGGATTTTATGGATTTCCATATTTTAGGACTATGTTAGGAGTTCATGTAAACCTTTTGGCAAGCTACCGGTTTCAATATTTTATAACATAAAATATTTTATGTTCATCTCTAAATGGTGAAGGATGTGGTCCTAGCGGAGAGACTGTGATCAATATCTGCAAGACCAAATCCCAACCAACACCACCATAGGCTCCTTTAACTCTATTTTGCCGATTCTTTCAGGCCCCTCTTTACATGCAAAGTTTCTTACCGTCCTTAGGGGTCCATCCTGGCAACCTGTGGAAAACAAAAAGATGTTTCATTAACGACTCCACCTCTCCAGGTGGCTGCCCTGGGGAAGCAGGAACATCACCCAGACCAGCCCTTGCTCTTGATACATCTACATGGACCTTTTTCCTCCTGGTCTGGAGGTTTAACTTGAGTAAAAGCTGCTCTTGGGGTTTACAGGGCTCCAGGCCTCTGTTCTGCCAGCGCAATCAGTGAAATTTCCCAATCTGCAGTCAGTTTAAAAACCACAAATTACCGCTTTACGATATGTCGTGTCATTAACGTTATCTAATGTGCCCGGCGTTCGTGTGTGGCAACGTACTGCGAGTCCTGGCCCTCGAGGAGCTGGCGGTACGTGGCGATCTCCTGCTCCAGGCGGCTCTTGATGTCCATGAGCATCCGGTACTCCTGGTTCTGGCGCTCCATGTCGCAGCGCAGCTCGGCCAGCTGCTCCTCCACGCTGGTGATGAGCGCCTGGATTTGGGCTAGCTGGGCGCAGTACCGGGCTTCTGTGTCTCGCAGGTTGGCTTCCAGGCCGGCTTTCTGCAGCAGAGCAGTGTTAAACTAGTTATTGCGTGGGATTTTTCCCATAGAGAGAGAGTTAAAGGGAAGGGAAGGCAGGAAGGAAGGAGGGGAGAGGTGCGGGCTGTAGGCGCTGTGCCGGCTCCGTACCATGCTGAGCTGGGACTGCAGCTCGATCTCCAGGCCCTGGAACGTGCGTCGCAGCTCCGTGATCTCCGATTTGCCTGTCTGGATCTGCTGTGTGTGCGTGGCCACCTCCCGGTTCAGCTCGTCGGTCTGAAAGAAAAACATACAGTGAAAAACAGATTGTCTCAAAATTAAAAAATACATACTCGGAGAAAGGGAAGGCCCATCCCATCTTCCCCAAATTACTGCTTCTTTTGCTACCCTTCAGCTTTTTGTGTGTTATCCTTCTGACTTCCCTGTTTTGGTTTGGGAGGAAGCAAGCGCCGTTGCTGAGCGCTTCTGGAATGAGGCGTGTGACGCCGCTGCTGAAAAGCCTCCTCATGGTGTTTGTGAGGAGACGTTGGAGCTTAGGGACACACCTGCGTGAAGAACCAGGCCTCGGCGTCCTTGCGGTTCTTCTCGGCCAGCGCCTCGTACTGCTCCCGCATCTCCGAGAGCACCCGCGTCAGGTCGATGCCGGGAGCCGCGTCCATCTCCACGTTGACCGTTCCGCTCAGCTGGTTCTTGTACTCCTTCATTTCCTGCGTGGGCAGAAGGCAGAGGACACAGAAAAGATTATGCTCTATATTCCATATGCTCATCTAGGTTCTGCCAGCGGGAAGCCCCGCGAAGCTACATGGTGCCCTAGTTATCAAGTCCTGGAGGTGAGACACACTTGGAAACATTTGCCAATCCCTCTCCCTCATCACAAAGACTTTTCCTCTCTGTCTCCACACACACATGTATATCCAGGTATGTTCCTTTGCCAAGGATTTTGCAGCTGATTATCTCAGTGGCACACGCTTATGCTGGTAAAACTGAAAACTCACAGTTCTGGATAGTTTGGAATTGGAGAAGTGCTTTATAGGGCACAGTGTGGATTCTTGTGAGATTGTGGTTTTCTTCTTAATCATTTAGCTGTAAAACTCTCACTGTGGTTTGGTTTTCCCCCCAGCTGGAAGGATTAAGTGCTAAATGGAAGGAGTTTTCTCTCTGTGTTGCCAGAGCCCTCACCTCCTCGTGGTTCTTCTTGAGGTAGGCCAGCTCCTCCTTGAGGGTCTCGATCTGCATCTCCAGGTCAGCCCTGGCCAGGGTCAGCTCGTCCAGGACCCTGCGCAGGCCGTTGATGTCAGACTCCACGCTCTGGCGAAGGAACAGCTCGTTCTCGTACCTGCAGTTTTAAAAAGAAACAAACGTTGGAACCCACAGGAGTTGGTGGCAAGAGGAGAAAACCCAACGTGCAGGGACGGTGCTGGAAGAGGAGAGCGGTGCCAGGACCTTGTCCCCCTCGCAGCAGGACCTCATGGGTGGCTCTCTGTGTCCCCAGCCTGGCTAGCGAGTCACTGCGTCCTTCCTTTCTTAACATACAAGCTATAGAAGCAAAATGTCTGCCTGTGGTTTTGAGATATGTTCTTCAGTGACAAACATTTTTCCTAGGCAGGAAGGAACATGAAATTTCAGCAGAGAGAAGGAGGGAGCTCGGAAGGGCGCTGCGCTGCACTCACTTCAGGCGGAAGTCGTCCGCGGCCAGCCTGGCGTTGTCGATCTCCAGGATGATCCGGGAGTTGTCGATGGTCGCTGCAAGGATCTGGCGGAGACAGACGAGATCCCTGTGAGTAACGGGAAACACCCCCGTTCCCGACCCCTCGCTGGGGCTGCTGGAAGCCGTTCAACAAGGCAGCAGAGATTTCATTAGCTCAACATAGAATCATAGAATCATAGAATCATAGAATGCTTAGGGTTGGAAGGGACCTCTAGAGATCATCTAGTCCAACCCCCCTGCATACGCAGGGACACCTAAAGCACGTGGCACAGGACTGCATCCAAGCGGGTTTTGAAGATCTCCAGAGAAGGAGACTCCACAACCTCTCTGGGCAGCCTGTTCCAGGGCTCTGTCACCCTCACTGTTAAGAAATTTTTCCTTAAGTTCCTATGGAATTTTGCTTTGTGCATTGCAATAGCTATTTTATTATGGCTTTTATATGGAAACACTAAGAAAGCTGAACTCCTTGCCACACTGCAGATGCAAACCAGGTATGTGGGACAGTGTTACTGGAGCCCAGAAAGGCAGGTTTGGCTGTGGGACACGAAATACCTCGTCCTTGCTGGTTCTCCTTGTAACCTTTATATCTTCTTTTCCTTACAAGTTCAAAAGTACTCAGTGGATTAGTGAGAAGATAAGATTTACACATTTAACATAACTGTAAAAGAGACTTGCACAATACCTGATCTTATCTTTGCCCTGGGGAATTATTTTTCCAGGCTATGAGATCCACTATGAGATCTTTTACTGTTTCACTCTAAATCTATTGCTAATTCTCAACCCACTTACCATGCTTTGCTAGTACAATCATTTTAGTTTCAGCAAACTTCACCTTTGCAGGATGACACATTTGCAGCTTAAATTAAGAAAAACAAAACCTCGTTTCTCCTGGAAGGTTCTAACTAGAACATACTTGGGTTTGGGGAAGCAGTTCGTTATGTGGAGTTCTGTGGCTGGGTTTGGGATGTGCAGTTTGGCCGTACCTTGTCGCGGAGCTCCTCGATGGTCCTGTAGTAGGGGCTGTAGTCGCGGTCGGGGCTGGTGGGCGCCTGTTTCTGGTACCACTCGCGGATCTTCACCTCCAGGTCGGAGTTGGCCTCCTCCAGCGCGCGCACCTTGTCCAGGTAGGCGGCCAGGCGGTCGTTGAGGTTCTGCATCGTGATCTTCTCGTTCCCGGCGAGGAGGCCGTCGCCGCCGCCCAGGTCGAGGCCGCCGCCGAAGCCGCAGGAGGCCCCCCAGCCCGCGCCGCCCCCCGCTCCGAAGCCGCCTCCGAAGCCGAAGCCGCCGCCGTAGCCGCTGCCAAGGCCGGCGGCCAGGCTGCTGCCATAGCCACCTCCTGTCGAGGAGACATAGCGCGCTGAGGACACGGACACGCCGCGGCCCCCGGAGCCGCCGTGGATGCTGGGCGCCCGGTAGGAGCCTCCCGAGCGCACGGAGGAGAGGCGGGAGCCGCCGCTGCCGCCGCCGAAGGTGGACGAGGAGCTCGCTCTGAACACGGTGGTCATGGTCGCTAGGGCAGGAGCAGGAGCGTGAGTGCGAGTGTGAGCGTGAGTGCGAGTGTGAGCGTGAGTGCGGCTGCTGCCCGCGCTCCCTTTATATCCCCGGCGTCGTGAGGGGCCCCCGGCCCTCCCTGCCCGGATTCCCCTCCCTAGGGGCGAGGCCGCTCCGCTCGGCATTCCTGCGCATCCCAGGGCCAGGGCTGCTTGTTTTGGCTTCCAATTAAACAAAAGGGATGATTCAGGTTACTGTTTTTTCTCCAGGCTACGGTTCTGAAACCTGCAGCGCTCGCGTCCAAGAGTGGAAAAACAGCGCCCGTTCGGCCGCACCCGCGGAGCCGTTCGCAGCGCTCGCCCCGCCAAAAAGTGAAGCTCGTTTGAGGCAAAATTCCACTTTCATTGAAAAAGGTGCTGTTATCGCTGCCCTGCACCATGCCCAACCATTTCTACCCATATTCTTCGTGTTAAACACTTAGAATTCAATTTGTCACTTATTTTATCCCTGTTCTTTGCTCAGAATTGATTTTTAGATTTTGGAATCTGAGCTTTTAGCACATCATTGCTTGGGGGATAGCGAGCATCCTCAGTGTACAAGGAATATGAGATGGAAGTAATTCAGCTGAAAGAAAAAATGCCAGACCAAATTCCCGTTGTTCTGGGGAAGCCTCTACAAATGGGGTTTCAGATGGAACCGCTCCTTAGTGAAGGATGTGAATGCTGCCCGTGGGCACTAGGAAATGGAATGGACCTGGAAAATAAGGCATGGGACTGACTTCTGGAAGTGATGTTATCCTTCCATTCACACAGGGAGTTTTGAATATTGGTCTGGTTCAATCCTAACAGCTTTCTTGTGAAATTCAGAAGTCAGGAATTCATAATTCTGTTGACAAGCAGATTTTAATGCTGCAACATTATGGGAAACCAGATTTTGGAGATTTTCAGAGCCGTGTTCAACAGCCGGGGCGCGTCCGGGGACGCGGCCGAGCGCGGGCGGTGGCACCGGGTGGCTTTGCGGAGAGCCCCATTCTCCCTGCAGGGCCGGGTGACATTCCTGAGGTGGAAGTCACCGCTCTGTGACAGGAGCCATGGGAGACCCAGCCCCTGGGGCTCGGCGGGTTGAGAAACCCGGGGCTGAGAGAGGTGGGACCGAAGCAGGGCCGGAGCGGAGATGGGCAGAGCGTTTTCTGGGTTTTAGCTCCCATTTATTTCAACATACAACTTTGGAATCAAGAAAAAACAAAGGTTTGGTAACAAAACACAGTATTTTCCACAGTTTTAAACATATTGATAGCAAAAGGCCTCAGAATACAGCATGGGTGCTGGGTGGAGAGCTGAGGCAGGAGCGTGCGCTGGGAGGAAGGAGCCTGTCCAGCTCCTTCATGGAATCATGAAGGAGTCATGGAATCGCTTTGGTTGGAAAAGACCTTCCAGATCCTGGAGCCTCGTGTGAGCGGCAGCTCCGCGTCCTGCTGGAAGCGCCCCGGGCTCCCCCGGCGCTGGGCGAGGAGCGGCTGTTTCGGAGCCGTGGAAACCTGTTCCCGCTCCCCTGGCCCTGTGCCGCCGCAGCTCCGTTTTGCCATGGGGCAGATTAATAGTCCTGAGGATCTCGCCAGATCTCTCCATCTCCAGGAGTTCATATCTCAGGAGACAAGTTGGGACAAGCTCTCCTAAAGATAAAAAACCCTGAGGTTTCTGGAAGCCCCCTGCAATGTGGCTGTGCTGCAGGGTGCTCGGTGCAGGGCTCTGCTCCCACCACGAGCCACTTCCTTCCAAAAAATCCCACAAAACCACTCCGAGAGAAAGCGCCCACTCGAATGTGGCGTTTTTCTTTCAGTATTACTTCATTTAGTGCGTAAAACTGCCTGGAAACCTCGCTGGTAGAGCACACCTCAGTGCTTCTTCAAGAGCCTCCCTCCTGCAGCAATCGAGATCCCTATCAGCTCAACACCCCAGGGAACAGATACAAAACTGCTTGGTTTCTTTTATCTGCAAAGTATTTACTGCTGGGAAAAGAAAAGATCAAAAAGCCCATAAAGATTCTTGTGCTATAGCAGAATTCCAAAATCCATGGGGATTGCGGGGAGCCTGGGGCTTTTTCGGCTTTCTCCAGGGCACCGAGCTCAGGTCCCGGCATCGGTCCCCACCAGCTGGAGGCTGCGGAGGCTCCCGCGGCCCCGGCGCAGCCTCCGGCCCTCAGCTAACCCAGAGGGGCCCCGTGTTTAGCTGCATGTGGCTGTGCTGCTGCTGGCAGCCCTCATCCTCCATGTTAGCCATGTTCACCTGATGTTATTTACATTTCCCTAAATTCGTGAGGCTTGGAGTGCTCCGAGGTTCATAACCTGTCATGGTTTTCAGTAACTTCTCAAAGTCCTCCCTTGTGTTTTATTTATTTATATATTTATTTATTTGCTGTTGCTGTATCAGATTGGGTTGTTCTCTGCACTGTGCATCGAGCTGTTTTCCATAGCTGGAGCATGAAATGAATCCAGAGAGTTTTCTCCTCACAGTCTGCCTAACGAAAGGGAAGTTTCTCACTTGCCAAGGTAAAAATGCGCTTTGAAGCCTGTGCCTTTGCACTGTTCCCACTCGGATTCCTTATCTCGCGTCCTGCCCCGGAGCCTGCGTTCGTGGCACAGAGGCTCCCTGCCTTGTCCCGCTCCCGCAGGGGCCCCCGCGAGACGATTCCCGACATGTCCGTGCTGAGCAAACGCTCCGATTCTGCGGCTGGATTATCGCGGTTGACACAGGGCAGCCTCTCCTTCCACCCAGACAAAGAGCCTCATTCAAGAAGCAGCTTGTTTATCATCTCCAACTTTTGCTGATAAAACCATCACTCACACGTCCCATACCTTTAGAAAAGCCTTTTTTTTCCCCTGAACCAAGCTCTGCATTATATTCCCTAGGGGATTTCTTGTTAAGTGTTTCTCCAAAAAGCCTTCATTGCCCTACAAATTTTGGACAGTGTTATTAAAATTACGAGATAACTTTGAATTAGCATCATTAGCATCATTGAATTAGACATCCAAGCAGCATTTTCAAGATTGTTTCTGATCTCTTTCCGAAGCCTCCACTCCGGAAACATCCAGCTTTTGGATCCTGAAGTGATTCCAGACCCCGGAGTCCCGCGGCTCTTCCCATCTCCGACCCTTCCTCTCCATAGGTGTGTGCTGAGCCAAGCTTTTCACGGCTGTTCTTTGCTGTCGGAGTTTTCGGTGCTGACGCTGCCAGGCTTGCAGGGCCTGAGCTGGGCTTGTCGGTGTCAGCACTCGGAGCGGGTATTGACAGGTCCCCTGCGTCACGGGCGCAGCCTGGCACGGTCCTGGCTCGGGACACGTTTCGCTGCGTTCTGAGCTACGTGAACAGAGACAAAACGGTTTGTCAGGGCACAGGGGCCACGGGCTGGGTGGTGTCTGCACCCGCTGCAGTCAGGGCAGACCCCCTCGATTTGGTCCCTTTGCTTTTGTCCCCAGGTCACTAGTTATCCAAATGCCTCTTACAGTCGTTGCAAGTGGGAATATGGTGCCGAAGCCGTAGCCCTGGTTTGTGTTTAGCAGAGAACCGGGGAAATTTCCTTTGCTTTGCTTCTGGAACCCTGGTGGGAATGAAGTCAGCGAGGTGTGTGCGAGGTGACCGTTCCCATTTGGAATGTGAGTGATGCTCTGTATGCCCGTCAGGCTTTGGGAATGAAGGTGGCTGAAGTTTTGTTACCTAACTCTACGAACTGAGGGTTTTATTGTAAGCTGAAGATCAGCTTCTTCAATTTCTATGAGGATAGAAAGTGAAGGAATCACCCCAGCCTCTCACTGCCATTTGCTTCCCTAGGGATCTTGTCAAACCATTTTAACAGCTCTGTTTTACCCTCCCAGTCTCCCTCCCAGGGCTCCCTCCCGGCCAAAGCCACGAAACATCTCCCTGTTGCTGCTCTTGGGAGCCCGCAGCCCTTGCGGCTCCTCACGTAATTCCCGCTGTCCCCACGCTGGGGACCCAACGCTCAGGGCTCCTGCTGGCCTCAGAAGTTGGCTGAGGAGACGGGGACGGAGCCGAAGCCCCCGTGTGTCACCGAGGTTGGATAGTGCTGGTGTTTCCCAAACAAGGCCAAATTGCGGTAATGATATCATAAACAGAAGTTACATTTGCAAGAAACAGATCACTTTTATTAGAGTAGATACAACAATTCAGTACAGGAAAGAACTTGAAATGACTAAACACCAAACCTACTTCAAAAGGAAATCAGTGCTAAACACAGCAGTCTGCCTAGATGCCAGGTAGGCCAGGCTTTTCTGTGCTTGAACATGCTCATTTCCAGCAGTTTGTAGTGATTCCTCTCCGTTTTGATTCCTGTGTGTTGGCTGCCCCGTGCCAAACCCCGCATTTTTAAGGTGCAATGTCGAAGCCCTCTAGTTCCTCTTGCCGTCAGCCGCCTTGTCCCCTGCGTCTGCAAGAAAACAAGGAAGGAGCAGGCGCCATCGAAGGGTGGCCCAGAGCCGCGCTCTGCCAGGGCCCCGAGTTACGGCCCCCTCATCTCATTCCCTTCTCCCAGGTGTTTTCCTCTTCCTGGCACTGATTTGAATCCCACATCACTTCTACTCCACAGCTGAAACTTTAAAGCTCAAGAAATAGTTTTCTTGCATGTTCGTACAACGCCCTCGAGCTGGCCAAGCTCAGACTTCTTGGATCCTTTCACCTGGGGGAATGACTATTCAGTTGGTGATGTGCTTAACCTTTCCCGGAGCATAGTCAGACTTTTTGATTGATGTCTCGCATCTTTTAATGACTATAATTTGCTAAATTCTAGCCGGAGTCATCATTGGCTACTACTTCGGTTTGTTTTCAGAGTCAGAGCAGCAGCCCTGTCTCTAAAATAGGCACAGCTACCACAGGGAATGCGTTTTTCTTTTTAGAAAGAGAAAACATCCTTACCAGCAGCAGAAAGGGAGCCAAACGTCCTGTAAAGCAACGAGATAGCGGATGAGAGGAGGGGGAGCAGCGGGGAGGAGGCTGCAGGAAGCAAAGTCTCGAGCAGCTACATGTTAGACATGGTCAGATGGGAGATACTCATTTCCTTGCCACCCCCTTCGGCAACAGCATTAATGACTGAAGTGAAAAGACATTTCTGGAGAACGGGGAGTAAGGGAAGTCCCAGCTTTTAAACTCCTACCTCGTTTCTTGTTTCGGGCTATGAAATATTATCCTCCTTGTGGCTATATGGGAGATGACAGAGCTGCGGGCACTCCAGTGGCTGTCGGGGGCGAGCTAAGCTGCTCTGCATTCAGGTCCCTTCACAGTGTTTATTCCTACAGTGAATCCTATGAGGGAAAACTACCCGCAACAGGAATTTGGGGGAATTTGGGATTATTTTTAAAACGTGACTAACTGCATTAAGTTCCCTAAACATCCAGTATGTGCTTAGTTGCCACTGTGACTGGTGGCTGTGTTTAATCCTGTGCCGTTTGCCAGCTTGGCCCCTCGTTTTCCTGCTCTCTAAGCTGCCTACGGAACATAAATGGAGACTGGGGCGTTTTCTAGCACGGCCCAGAAAAATCATTTGCCAGATGCTGAACGGGCAGGAGGTGGCGGCCGGGCGCGCGGCGCCCGCACGGCTACTCACGGGCTGTCGTGGCCCTCGAGGAGCTGGCGGTACGTGGCGATCTCCTGCTCCAGGCGCGTCTTGATGTCCATGAGGACGCGGTACTCGCTGTTCTGGCGCTCCATGTCGGCGCGCAGCTCGCCCAGCTGCGCCTCCACGCTGGAGATGAGCGCCTGGATCTGCGCCAGCTGCGCTCCGTAGCGCCCTTCCGTGTCGGCCAGCGTGTTTTCCAGCGCCGCTTTCTGCGGATGCACAGAGGGAAGGGAGGATGGGGGGCTGCTGGCGGGAGCGGGCCCGCGCGCGGGGCCGGGCGCGCGGCGCCGGGACGCACCGTGCTCAGCTGGGACTGCAGCTCCAGGTCCAGCCCCTGCAGTGTGCGCCGCAGCTCCGTCACCTCCGTCTTGCTGCTCTGCAGCTGCTCCGTGTTGACGGCGACTTCACGGTTCAGCTCCTCGGTCTGAAACGGGGGAAAAACTTGGGTGAGAAATGCCAGGCTTCTTCCTAGAGCCCATGAGGCTTTCACAGCCCTCCCATGCACACTTCAAAAACCATTTCCTTTCTTTTGTGGATCTTTTGGTTGGTATATTGTACGTGTGTGGAGCGTTCTCTACCTTGCTGTGGAACCAGTTCTCAGCATCCTTCCTGTTCTTTTCAGCCAGGTATTCGTACTGCTCTCTCATATCCGCCAGGATCTTGGACAGGTCAACGCCTGGAGCAGAGTCCACTTCAACACTGACTTGGCCGGCCACTTGTCCTCCCAGGGCACTCATTTCCTAGGCAGCAGGGCATGGGAAGACAAAAGAGGGCACAGTCATCAGCTGAAAACATCCTGACCTTCCTTGCTGACTTCGAGGTCCAGGACCTGTCTGACTATCCTTAGGTGCTCACAGAGTTAGTCTGCGCTGCTGGAGAGCCCAAGGCAATCCCGAGGACTCCCCCTTCACACGTGCTGTTTTTCTAACGCTGTTTCCAGATGTGCCTTGGGGTTTTTCTTACCTCCTCATGGTTCTTCTTGAGGTAGGCCAGCTCCTCCTTGAGGTTCTCGATCTGCATCTCCAGGTCAGCCCTGGCCAGGGTCAGCTCATCCAGGACCCTGCGCAGGCCGTTGATGTCGGCCTCCACGCTCAGGCGCAGAGCCTGCTCCGTCTCAAACCTGGCAGCAAGGAAAGAGTCGCACCTTGGAGCCCGGCTGGTGGGGAGCGTTTCTGTCTTGTTTCCTTCCCCAGCTTGGCCTACTTTAGTTAATTAGTTCGTTTTTATTAAATTTTATCAAAAGGGCCTGTGCAGCTTTGCACAGCACAGGGGGGTCAGGGCACTGTGTTTGTCTCAAACCTTCCAAACAGCAGAGCAAAACACAACTGCTGAGGGAGCTGGGGAGCCAGCATGCCATGAACGCAGCATACGGTGCAAATGTATCCAGGTTTGTAGGGCAGAAACCCTGACATTTAGCAAAGTTCAGTGTTAAACCCGGCTCCGTATGTGCCACATGATATAAAATTGTCTGTAGTGTAGATGAGGCTTTCTGCAAATCTGTGAAGGGTTGGGTCACAATGACAGGATTGAACCATTGATAACACACAGACTTTTATTAACTTTGCTCTAGCACAGCCACCACCCAGTGGCTCAGCAAGGGCACTCACGGGCATTAGAGCCCTTTTGCCTTCCAGAAAATAGAATCATGGAATCACGGAATGCTCAAGGTTGGAAGGGACCTCTAGAGATCATCCAGTCCAACCCCCTGCACACGCAGGGTCACCTAGAGCACGTGGCACAGGGCTGCGTCCAAGCGGGATTGAAGATCTCCAGAGAAGGAGACTCCACAACCTCTCTGGGAAGATACTCACTTGGTTTTGAAGTCATCAGCAGCCAGCCTGGCGTTGTCGATCTGCAGCACCACCTTGGAGTTGTCGATGGTGGCAGCCATGATCTGCAAACACGGGGAGCGACTCAGGGCCGGAGCCGGAGCCGCTTCCCTGCGGCATCGGCACGGAGGACTGAGCTGCGCCGGGTCTCAGCGGGGAATGGCAAATGCAGGGATCAATCCGAGTACTTGGAGTACAGTACGTTTGCATACATAATGCAATAACATAAACAGTGCACCTTCATACTTCATTCCTGTACTCCTTGAATACGTTTTTATTTCCTAGCCTAACCACTGCTCAGTGACTCTTTTAATGCACTATGAACAGCCACAAGGGATTTTTTTATTATTATTATTTTAAAAGGATTGTTTAAATGTGTATCTGGAAAACTTGTCTTTTCATCAGGCACTTTCAAAAATCAGGAGATCATCTAGAAAAGCAGGTGGAACTCCCTGACTAAAGGGAATAGAAGCCAAGTGGGAAATTGCTACTGCAATGAGAAAATGAAATTCCCCGTTGTGTTTGCTCCTGGAACCGGGTTGCTGAAGCCGGGCAGAGGGTGAATGGTTAAAGCAAGAGCAAAGTAGCTGCAAGGGAGGGGTCATGAACTCCAAGCTGAACCTCCCGTTTTGGTTCATTTATTTACCCAGGTTAGTCAGCAGCCCTGTGTGTTTGCCAGGGTGTGTGTCCTGCTAGAGCAACCTGTTATCGCCCGGCCGTAGCTGGGGGGGCAACAGGGATCCCGCCGTTATCGGGGCGATCGGTCACTGCGTGGCTGCTGCTTTCTTGGGCCGTGAGCCAAGTATTGCAGCGCTCTGATTTCCATGCCCAGCTCAAGGAAGAGACTCCTACAAGGCAAGTCCGTCTATGGGGAGGAAATCCTCAAATACTCCCTTCACATTTGCAAAACTGAACGGGACCAGGTCTTATTTTTCCTATTGAAACGATGGCTATGGGCCTCTCCAAAGGTTTGCAGGCTGCGAGGCAGGCAAGAAATTGCAGAGGCAGGTGGGTTGCTGTTAACTTGCTGTTGTCTGATTTAGAAGGCTTGCTTTATATATACATGCATACATGCGTGGATATATGGATCAGTTAATTCTGAAGATAAGTGCAATACTTACCAATAAGTACTATCTGCTGAAGTTATTGAAATATAGAAAAAAGCTCTACACAAAAGTCTGCAAAATTAAGTGAAACTGTTAGAGAATTTACTGCAGTTTGCTGGAGCGCTGCTCAGATTTACCTCTGCTGTGGCCTCAAATCCACTCATCCTCATCGCTGACTGTTGAAAACAAGTGTCATCAGGGAGCTAAGCACTGCGGCATCTCAAGCTGCCTGCTCTATTCATTCTCTTCCCTAACGTTTTCAATGGTAGTTCATTCCCCAGGGAACCTGCTCGTTATCCATCCCTGCTGACTCACCGCGATCCGTTTAATCTTCCTATCGTTTTTGTAATCCGCAATCCCTCCCGGCTGTTTTTCTAGTAAAGATTCTCTCTGTTTGTGCAAACTAAGCTGCTTTTCAATAAATGCTAACACCTACCTTTTCTCGAAGGTCTTCGATAGTCTTGTAATAAGGACTGTAGTCCCGAGCAGGGCCTGGTCCTTGTTTCTGGTACCAGTCTCGGATTTTGATTTCAAGATCGGAATTCGCCTCTTCCAGCGCTCGCACTTTGTCCAGGTAGGATGCCAGGCGGTCGTTCAGGTTTTGCATAGTTATCTTTTCGTTCCCCGAAAGGAGGCCATCGCCACTGCCCAGGCCACCGCTGTAGCCGCCACCAAAGCCACCAGAGAAGCTACTGCTAAAGCCACCGCCATAGCCACCACCGACAGCGCTGCCGAGGCCGGAGGAGACCAGCCGAGCAGAGGAGACCTGCACGCCCCTGCCACCAGATCCCCCGTGGATACTCGGGGCCCTGAAGGAGCCTCCAAGTCGGACTGAGGAGCCACCAAGACCCCCAGGCCCAGAAAAGGTGGCTTGCCTGAAGCTGTAAGTGGCCATGGTAAGAAATGCCAAAGCCCTGACCCAAGTCCCGGTTCACAGAGCGCGTGGCCGGCGCAGCGCTCTGCGGCTCTCCCCCAGCCCACGCTTTTATGCAGCTCCGGAGGGAGTTGTCTCTCCAAGGTGTTATCCGAGCCCAGGAATTTATCGGCCAGAGCCTTCTGCCAACACAGCCATTCCTCCCATTGGTCAGCGGCTGTCAATGGGCTGCGGTTCTTTGCCAAATACCTGGCTACCTGGGAGCTCCTTCCCTCCCCCGGAGCCGTTTCCGCTTGGAACAAAAGGGGGATTCAGAGAACGGTCCCGAGCGCTCGTAAATCTAGAATTACTGTTCACCCGAGCGCGGAGAGGGCCGGGAGCCCGCGCCTCTGCTGCCCTGAACACCGCTGTGCCGCCGCACGGGCGCTTGGGCACGTAATCTCAGCAAAGGGCTTTAACACAGATGAATTCAGCGGCCGACCGAAAACAGAGCCCGAAGGGAGCCGGGGTGGGGAGCTGCCACCTGCTCCCGCTTCCTTCCCTTGTGAAAAGGCCTGCTTCCAAAAAGGGAAATTCCACTAAAAGTTCTTCGCTCTCAGTGTTTTTGGATGTGAAAAAGCGTGTTTTTGTACAAATGAGAGTCCTCTTTGCAGCAGAAATAAGGTTTCAGCTTCGCCAAGGATCTCTGCCATGAGCAGCAGCAGGAAAAGGGGCCTCGTTAGGCAGTATGACCTTTCACTGCTACCAAAAGAGGGAAATCAGGGAAAAAAAAAAAAGCAGAATCACTTAGTCTTTGGTCTTTGAGATTCATGAAAATGTTATTCCTAAAATGTTTAAATCTTAAATGTTTAAACGTGGCCTGCAAGAAATGCATAGGCTGCACCAAGGCCTGTCCAGTCTTGATACACACATAAAAATGCCCCAGGTCTGTTAAACAACAGCCCAGAGCGTCGCTCCCGCGCACCGAGGGAGATGTCAAACTGCAGGGCAAGAACAGGGAGTGCGAAAGAATAAACAGACGGCCTGGAAGGGGGCCAGGACACCTGTGTCAACAGCTCCATTGCAAACTTTCTGTATCCGATTGGGCTGTGTCAAAAAGAGCAACCCCGCAAGGACGCGGGTAGGGAATATCTCGCTAGATGTGTCCGTACGTGCACGGCGCGGCGCGCTCGGTGCCAGCCCTGCAGCGCATGCGGCCGGGACGGACCCTTCCTAGGGGAGACGGAGGGTGGTTCTGCCTGCCGGGCTCCCCCCGTCCTCCCCCGGGTCTGCACGGCCTGTTCAGCGGGGTAGGAAAACCTGCCCGGCCGGTCTGCTCCAGCCTGGGAGCCACAACGAGCAGGGACAGGGACGTATTGTCAGCCCCAAGGCCGTCCTTGGAGCCGAGGGGCCGTGCGCCATCGCTATTCTCCCCTTAATAAATAGATTTTTCTATAAGAATTTTTGTACTGTCTTATCCTCACTACCGGTACGACTGTGGTAGTCCTGTAAATACTGATGTATCCAGAAGCAGCTTTTTCACTCTCTTTTGTCTCTTTCTTGCTCAGAGGCCCATTGAGTTGCGACTTCAAAGCAATTCGAAATCGTGGCGCCGCGCTAGGGGCCTGTGACCTTGGCAAGGGCCCTCCAGGTTTGGAGCCCGCGTTGAAGCGTTTTCAGCCCAGATCCCTTGTGTCTTCTCCGCGTTTGCCAGCAGAGGCTGCTGTACGAACTGGCATCCCGCTCCGCCGGCAGCTCCGTCCTCGCCACAGGGAACAGCGAACGCCTGGGCCTGGTTTCACCTCAGCCCGTCGCCTCGATGCGCTTTAACGCGACAGCGCGCAAATGGCACCCCCAGCACAGGCAGGGGAAGCCCAGGGGCGTCTGCGCCACGGAGCTGCGGCCGCGGCCCCGGTTTAGGTCACGGCAGGGCCTGGGGCCGCCCGACTGTCACCTCCTTCCCACCGGGGACAGCGACGGAGCCTCCTGGGCCCACGAGCAGCCTCTTGCTCTCCTCAAAGTGCAGGCAAACAGACCCTTTACCCCACGCACCTTACAGGTGCCAGGGGGCGGTGAGGTTGGGCCTGTTGTTGTGGTAGTGGGAATGGCCGGTCGGAGCAGCACGTAGCACGAGGCAGGGCAGGAGCCTGCAGGAGTTTGTGGCTATGAGTAGGGCCAGAAAAATGTCCCAAAATAGGGCATTTCAGCTACCCCAAGCGCACCCGAGTGCGGTGCCATCTGACCGGGCAGAAAACAGGAGCGCCGGGTGTCCAGCGGGGAGCCCTGCGGCCCGGCCAGGCCCGAGTCGCTGCCCTGCTGTGTGGCAGAGCCTGCTCGGGTCTGGTTTTAGTCTGGTTTTACTCCCTCTAAAAATTCTGATTTTAGTCCCTCTAAATGATTCTTTCAGTTCAGCTGCTTGCACACCCCTTGCTGCACACACACGAAAAAGGGCTTCCCTGTCCCTTTCCTTCCCTGTAACTGTCACGGCTGTGTTCAGGGTGAATGTAGTTCAGAGAGGGGTTGCAGACATCATCTGATGAAGTTAGGACAGCTTTCTGGAGCCCTATTAAATAATATGCACAACCTTAATTTCCATGTGAATGTCACTGGCTCCAGCTAAATCTGAGTATTCATAAAATTAATAACAAATCAAGTCACTTGCTGGACACATATTTTTCTTTGCATTGCAGAAAAGTTTTATTAGAGATACTGTTATCAGCAGAAAGAAGATCACTAACTTTGGTGCAGATTAATGAATAGCAATGACGGTGACTACATATGAGGAGCGATACAAAAAGGAAGAAGTTGTGGATTTGCGGAGGAGTCGTCTTAGCCTCGTGAGTGACTTGGGTCGAGCCGCCCGCATTGTGGAGCCTCCCGGGGAAGGTCTGCGTGGGCGCCGGGCCGCAGATCGGAGCGCGGCGGCTCCTTCCCTGCGGCCTAACACACTCGTGCCTGCCCTGGGGAAGGAAGAGGGAAGCGTTACCCGGGCTGACAGGGAGATCGAGGGCCTCCTGCAGCCCAGCGCGTTCGGATGTGTTCGGTCATGTAAACGCCCGGCTGTTTGAGCAAGGAGGTGGGGAAGAAGCTTGGTCTGTGCCTGTAGGTGAAGCTAAGGCACCCTGCAGATGTTTCATACTGAGTGGTTTCATGCCCGTTGCAATAAAAACATAACACAGGGAAGATTAACAGGCAAACAGAAATGAAGCATAAAAAGGGAAAGCCACGGGGAGAGGGTAAATTAGGATTTCTTACCTGTCTTCTCACCAAACTGGCTATGAGAGTAGGAAGAAGAAGAGTAGGACTGGGAGGCTCCTCCGCCTGCTTGGACAGACCCTTGAGACACCCTGCAGGAGGGAAGCGGTTTTAATGACTGCCACGAGGACGGCATTAACAGCCGTGCAGCGACAGGGTGCCCTGCAGAAACAGCACTACTTCTGCAACTTGGAAACAACTCCTTTCATTTCATGATTTCTTTCCCTTCCAGCTCTATTTTCGTAGAAAGCTGCCGGAACAGAAATAACCAAAGACTATAAAAGCAAAGTACAGCTCTCGCATTCCCGCTGGGATGGTTCATCAGATGAAAGAGGAGAGTTCATTACACTGTGCGTGTGCATGGTGCTTCCTCTCATGAGATTTATTCTGGGTAAGCAGGCCAAGAAGAATTAGATAAACTATAGAAGAACATCACTAACTGAATGCTTTACTTTTCCCACTGTTTTTCTATAGATTAAAAGTACAAAGATGCATTTCAATGCAGACACTGTGAAAAATGTGTTCAGATTTAAGCAAGAGGATTGTAGAATATTATAATCTATCTTCTGCAAGTCTACACAGATGCAGGACTGTGATGAATTTAAGCCCTTATTTACAAACTGAATACGTACGCGATGTCCTGCTGTCCCTCGTGCAGCAGGGCCCGGTACTGAGCGATCTCCTGCTCCAGGCGGGTCTTGATGCCCAGCAGCATCTTGTACTCTTGGTTCTGAGTCTCCATCTCGCAGCGGAGACTGGCCAGCTCCTCCTCGACAGAGTTAATCTGCCCTTGGAGCTGCTGCAGCAGGCAGCCGTAGCGAGCGTCGGTTTCTGCCAAGGAGTTTTCCAGGGAGCTTTTCTGCAAGGGCAAGGCCGGAGCTGAGGAGCGGGGCGGGAGCGGGTGCGTTTGGAGGAGCAGAGGCCCCGCGCGGCTGCGCGCGTACCGTGCTGAGCTGCGCCTGCAGCTCGATCTCCAGGTTCTGCATCTCGCGCCTCAGCTCAGTGAGCTGGTGGCTGCTGGTCTGGATGTCCTGCGTGCTGGACGTGACCTGCCGGTTGACTTCTTCGATCTGCCAGGGTGCAAAGGCAAAGAGACCTTGGGAGTGAGGAGACCGTGACGGGGAGCAGGGTCTGGCCGAGAGGAGAGCCGAGCAGAGGCCTCCCCTTGCAGTTGGACCCACCTTGACCTCGTACCACTGCTCAACCTCTCGGCGGTTCTTGTCGATGATCTCCTCGTATTCGTTTCTCAGGTCATTGAGGATCTTGGTCAGGTCTGGTCCCGGAGCGGCGTTGACCTCCACGCTCACGTCACCCCCGGTTTGGGACTGCAGCAGCCTCATCTCCTGCAGAGAGTGGCAAGAGAGCGGCCCAGAGAACAGGTCACCTCTTCATTCATTCATTGACGGGCCACAAGTGACATCGGGTGGGAACGTCACCGCTGGGGACCCCGGAGGATGAGGACAGCATTTGTGGAAGACCCCGATCATCCAGCATCGTCTCTTACCTCCTCGTGGTTCTTCTTCAGGGCGATGAGCTCATCCTTGAGGGACTCCAGCTCTGTTTCCAGAGAAGCCCTCGTGAGAGTGAGGTCATCGAGGAGATTCCTCAAGCCGTTAATATCGGCCTCCACAGTTTGTCGGATGACCAGTTCATTCTCGTACCTGTAGCGTGTGGAGGGGAGGCAGGGGTGGGGAGCTGGGGTGAGAAGAGCTGTCCTGGCCCTGCCGCTTCCTCCCGCTTTGGCAGCAGAAGGACACGGGGT